>NW_024869043.1:0-17500 GCF_013358625.1 Macadamia integrifolia
CCCCGTGTCAGGATTGGGTAATTTACACGCCTGCTGCCTTCCTTGGATGTGGTAGCCGTTTCTCAGGCTCCCTCTCAGGAATCGTACCATAATTCTCTGTCACCCGTCACCACCATAGTAGGCCACTATCCTACCATCGAAAGTTGATAGGGCAGAAATTTGAATGATGCGTCGTCGGCACAAAGGCCATGCGATTCGTCGAGTTATCATGAATCATCAGAGCGACGGGCAGAGCCCGCGTCGACCTTTTATCTAATAAATGCATCCCTTCCATAAGTCGGGGTTTGGTGCACGTATTAGCTCTAGAATTACTATGGTTATCCGAGTAGCAGATACCATCAAACAAACTATAACTGATTTAATAAGCCATTTGCAGTTTCACAGTCTGAATTAGTTCATACTCACACATGCATGGCTTAATCTTTGAGACAAGCATATGACTACTAGCAGGATCAACTAGGTAACTTTCCTTCCCGACGCCAAAGAACTGCATGAACCACATCCCCAATTGTGCATTGGGTGATGCTGCTCCATACATTAATGGCAGTCTATCATTCTTGTGCAATGAGGCACAACCAAGGGATTCAAGAGGACACACACACACATCCACCTTGCCCCACAAAGTGTCCCACATCCTAGAGCATAAACAGTGCACGTGCACCACTGACACAAAGAAAGTGGACATATGCATCGTATGCCAAGCCACCTCACACCAACCACAAGGGCAGGCAAGAGGGATGAAATGAGAGTGAAGGGGCAACATCTTTCCATCCAATTAGGTAAGCAACACAGGAACAATTTTCATGCTCTTGACAAAGACACTTTTGGCCCATCGTGACCCATAGAGGTATCTATGCATAGTGGTTTAATACACAAGCAAAGAGCCCACAACCACAAGAAAAACAATAGCCACTCACGCGCATTGCGTCCACTACCGGCACAATCCACCGCCAAACCTACTACAACGTAATAAGGATTTGGTAGAAGAAAAATCAATAGCCCCGCTAAGCACGAAAATCACAACAATCAACAGGGGTCGAGGGACTTGAGATCTATCTCCACCTACAAGCTTGCAATTTTCTTTTTAAAAACAAAAGTGTGGGGGGGGGGAAGTGGAGGGACTCGTGATATGTCTCGACCTGCAACCTTGCAAACCTATGTTCTCCAGAGACCCACGTTAATGTCGCATTATAACTATACTACCCTACTTCTTAAACCTGGTCTGATTACACGGTTGACCCGGTTTAACTATGCAAGACTCGAACCGGAGAGAGTTAGAGCGGGTTTCTTATGGACTATGATGGCAAGGGTGACCTTAAACACCAGCTGGCCCAACAAGTCCGAGCCAGTGCCAGAAGAGACGGGAATACCAAAGCCTTGTACATGCACCTATCATAAGGCCATGTACGGATAAAGCAGGTATTGTAGCCGTATATTAAGGTGTATACATATATTACACCGTATGCCAAGGGTGGGGTTCGCGCCGAGGCCCGAACTCTGTCAAAATTCTAAGTTTTGGCCCTCAGGTGGGCGGACAGGTGGGTGCACCCACCCACCTGAGTGACCCATCCATGTGAACTATTTAGTTAATTAAGAAGTATATATATAGCATTTATGATTTTCTTTTCTTTTTCATTTATGACACTCGTACATTGGTGAGGATAGTAAAGAGGAGAGAGAAAAGAAAGGGAAGAAGAAGGGAAGAGAAGGAAGAGGAAGAAGAGAAGGATTTCAGCGGTGCCGAAGCTTGATCTTCCCATTCCGGCGCCAGAAGAGTGATCTTCAACACTAGGTCTACATTTAGAGGTAAGCAAAGTTGGGTTCCTTAAACATTCACCATACCCAAGCTTAAACCCTTGATTCGAGTAGGGTTTCTTGAGATCTTGTAAATCCCCTTTGAAATGATGAATCTAAGGTTTAATAGATGATTTGTGTGTTGATATTGAAGGATTTGTAGAAGTATTTACAAGGTTGGAGAAGCATTGTGGATTTGAAGTGATTTTGAGGGTTTGAAGATGTTCTTGAGCAAAGAAGGTAAGATGGCTTCCCATCACTTGAATCTCACCTAGATCTAGGTTAGAACCATCGTATAAGACATTGAAAGTGTGAAGAATGGGTTGGGAAAAGCCCCCATTTGAATCCCAAAGAATGGAGGAAGTTGGGAAGAAACAGCAGTTTTCCCACCAAGACTGGTGGGCAAGACTGGTGGGCCATCTGGCTCGCCTGTGGGCACCCTCTTGAGAGGGCAGGGCCCTCGGGCACAACCGACAGGCCAGACCGACGGGCTAACCGGCAGGCCACCATGCCCGCCGGTCTTATCAGACCCCCCTGGCCCAACCAGTGGGCCAAATCGGTGGGCCAACCGGCGGGCCAGCCTACCCACTGGTCCAAACCGGTGGGCCAGACCGGTGGGCTAGACAGGTGGGCTCTCTGACCCACCTGTGTGGCCCCGAATGTGATTTTTACGTCCGATTGGACCCAAATCGGATGTGTGACCTTCTTTTAGGATTCTAAACATGATCGTGTCATAGGATCATGTTAATTTTGATTCCAAAATGGTGAAGTACTAACCCCGCTCAATCATGTTAGGTTCACCAAATCCTATGCTTATTGCACTGGATCTCTCCCGTATCGAACGAAAATCCTTGTACACTACAGGTAAGTGGGGAGAGGACGTTTGGCCTTGTTTCAAGGCATTTTTTCGCATTCATTTAAATATATCTAGTCTAGTCATGCCATCATGAATATGCTATGTAGATTAGTCATCCTCACATTGTTATGCATGTGTGTTATGTTACTTTCTAAATGCCAAGTGATGAGATGCTTATGTGATGAATGTTGACATCATTATGCATAATGCATTAATAGACTAGATGCCGTAGTCCGCTTGGACACGAGTGCATTGGTAGACCATGGTATGGGACGCGGTGGCACTATGCAATCGTACTATTGTCATATAGGAGCATGTGGTTTAGGATTTTCACCGTCCCGTGCTACGACCCTTCCCAACAGGGGTTAAGGTGTTGGGTAACCATTTGGGGGGAAGCAGTGGTCACGGTTGTCGGGTCACTGTGGCGGTTAGACATAATGCCCGGTGGGTCATTAGGACAGTCGGCAACCCCGGTGGTATATTCAAGAGGGCCAATCGTACTGCTTTTAAATTGTTGGAGTCAGCACCTTTAATTTCAGTCATTTAATTTTCCATTGAGAGCCGATGGTCGGCATTGTTTTTACCTTTTCGAGTACTCATGGTGGGCCTTCTCCGATAGCCCTATGGGCGTATTGCGGGATGGAGTTCGCGGCTCGTACCCGGAGTATACGTGCACTGTGGCTGTAGTAGCACTAAACCGAAGACTTAGTAATGTTGCTTAGGTAGATGTGATTTAAAATGTAATGCATAGCATGTAGTGCATATGATTGTGTTTCATTGTGTGGACTGCTGTGTGGTCCATCTTTCCACTTACTGAGCTAGTGAGCTCATCCCACGTGTGTACCCCTTTTTAGATGATTTTACAGGTCATACATCTGAAGAGCACGGGGTTGGTCCCACAGTCGAGTTCCCCAAAGAGGACTGGTGGGCCCCTGAGGAGTTAGAGCACGGCCCTGACTGCTCGTGCGAGAGTTATGCTACGGGACTGCAGTTCTGATGCCGAGCTGAGCTCTGCTATGTGATGCCGAGCTGGGCTCAACCCTTAATGCTGAGCTGAGCTCTAGCCTTTGATACCGAGCCGAGCTGTGTACTCTGATTATTTTGATGGTTTCCTTTATGTACTTGATATGTGAATTGTACTTTTATTGTGTAAATATCATGCCTTCGGGCCCGCATGTATATAACTATTGTATCACAATTCGGGTATCAAGTATTATGGGAATATTCACAGGTAAACCTAGTCTTCCGCTGATCTGATAAGTTTTTATTAGTTATGTATGCTGTGGTGGAATACAGTATCAGATGATCCTGGCAGGTCTGGGTTAACCGGTGTTAACCCGATCACTGGCTCGGTTCAGTGTGAACGGGGTGTGACCAACGGTGGTATCAGAGCATGATGCTCTGCTCCACTCGCAGCATACCATTAGAATCCCGTAGAATCTATAATAGGGAAATGGGATTGGGTTAATGTAAAAGCTTTAAAGAGTAAAAGCCAAAGAATGAAGTATTAAAAAGGGCTGCATTAGATGTTGCATTCATGGCATGCGTGAGAGTAGATAAAAGGTAAATAAGTTGATGCTATACCCTATCAAGTACTAGTTTGACGAAATTTCGGCAGCATAACGGCGTAAAATGGGATTTCCAAAAATTTTTCACACAAACACCTGATAAACAATATATTCATATATGACAATGATCAAAAGTAACAATAAACATCACCACCAAACTATACAAGAATTCAACAAATAAATGCATCATAAACCACTATCAAAATACATTATCCCACAAGTGAGTCCAGTTACAGTGCAAGTACAAGGAATTAGAAAAGAAAAGAAATATACAATAGGATCCAATAACAGGAAACAGATAAAAAGCTGGTGTGGGCGAGCTAAGCCCTCACTGATCATCATCGTCATCATCTATGATTACTACGTTCGTCGGAGGTCTAGAGTTGACGTCGAGGCGATGGTCGTAGTAGTCAAACCTCACGTTCACCAGCCGTACCTCTCTCTGTAGTCGGCCAAAATCTGCTGACATGGCGTTGGCCATGGTGCTCAAGTCCTGGCCCAGTTGGAGAAAGGAGGTCTCTAAAGTAGCCTGCCTCTCCAAGATACGTTCCTCCCTAGAAGCACTCTCATCCAGCCTTCTCAGTAGCTGAACTTGGCCATCCTCCAAGGCCCGCATGGTGGACATCATGCCCTCGAAGTCGTATGCACCACTCCCAGGTGGTGGGGCTCTATGCTATGAGGCTGCAGCTCTGGAGGAACCAGGATCGGGGCCTCTCGACTCCTGAGGTGCCTCCTCAGGGATGTCATCACCCACCAGATCATCCTCCTCATCCTGAGGAACATAGTCCTCATCCTCCCCGCTGGACTCCTCCTCCATATGGACATCCTCCATAGGGGCAGCCCTCCTATCCCTACCTCTTTGAGCTCCTGCTCTCAGAGGTGTATCCATAAGGGTATGGAGACCCATCCTCAGGAGGTTACCCTTGTCGAACCTATCAGTCAGAGTCTTCCCCTCCTCGCCACTCAGGTCCACCTCAAAGAACTCGAAGTTCCTAGTGAGGATCCTGCCATAGGGGAATCCTCCATCCTCAGGGTGGGAAGCATGGTGCTCCACCATCTTGAGAATGATGTACGGCAGGCACAAGTGCTGGACACCTCCCTCTACGGCCGTGTATATGCAGAAAGTGATGAAGGCCACCATAAAACCCACCTGGTTCTAATTACCTCCTCTGGGGAGCAGGTTGAACTGGACCAAACAGGCAAATAAGCGAACCTCGGGGTAGAAGGATGTCTCGGACTCCGGACAGGTACTGCTGCCGTAGATGGTCTCGTAGATATAGTTCGGCGTCTCCAAGCTCATAAATGGTCCCAGGGGCTTACTCCTGGGAGGACTGTAGTAAAGGTGGCCGGCTGTCGATATGCCCAAGATGCTGGCCAAGGTATCCACGGTCAGCTGGATGTCTACCCCCTTCACCAAGCTGACTATGGTGTACTCCCCGTACGGATAAGAAACCTCTAAGTTACAGTAGAACCGGCGAACTAGCTGCTCGTAGCATGGATGGTCTACGTGGAGGATAGACTCCCAGCCCAATGCTGAGAACCTCTCCTGAAGCCGAGCCTTGTGGAAGTCGTCGACTACCACGGTCTTCTCCATCATCACCGACCTCTTCAGGAAAGCTGGCTAGTTAGCTGCTGCCTCTACACTATAGACGAGCTCCTCATCATAGTCTAAAGGGTCAGACCGGATAGGTCTGGGTCTCCTTGTGCGGGGGGCTGAAGAGCTGGTTCCCGCACTCTTCCGCTTAGAAGCGGTAGTCTTACATCTCGCGCCAGAAGATGAGGATCCCTTGCCGGTGCAAGATGACATCCTGGCAAGAAAAGAGAAAAGCAGGGTGAGTAAGGAAAGGAAAATGACAGCAGTAAAGGGGAGCCCCAAAAACCCAAATTTCTCATAAAATAGAAAAGGCGACAAGCTAGGAATGATAGGGAGCCTATGAACGAGATGCACGGTAAGTGATAAAGCGGAGTCATGATAAAACAGCAAAATGATAGCAAGAAGCATATGTAATATGAGAGGATTCAATTTCAATGCGCAAATTCATTCACAATGGAGTAAAACTTGAAACTATAGGTCTAAGACGGAAATGCCATGGTAGCGAGATCATGAATATACAAAAACATACTCTAATAGACTACGCAGGTCCACAAATACCAAGTATGTACAGGAAAAATCAAGGAAACCCAATACAAAAGAGGGGTTTTCATGGGAAGACATGGGGATTCCAAGCATAAGGGACATTTCATGAAATCTATAGCATGTTAAGCACAAATCAAGTGTAATGCATCACAATGGAATCATTAATTGGAGAAAAGGAGCGAGAATTGAAGAAATCCCCAAATTGGGAAAACTAGGGCACGATTTAGGGTTTTCTCCAAATGAGGAGATAAATCCTAATAAATTAGAAATGACCACAAGAGAAACATCACAATCACATGGAAATGCTATTCTATGGAAAAAAATCCTAGATTAAAGTCTACACATGGATTTACCCCCCAAGTGAAAATTCTGAGAAAAAGAGAAGGAGAACTTACTTGGAAGTGGGAGATGTGAATCTTCTCAAAAAGCGCCGAGTTGATGAGTGGAATCGCGGGTGGAAGCATCGAAGTGCCCTCCAAAATCACCTGAGAGGGATAGAGAGAAAGAGAGAGGAGAATGGAAGAGAATGCACGTGAACAGAGCCTGATGGGCCCTGTTCGTGTTTTTACTCGGCCAGGACCGACGGGCTGACCGGCCGGCCACCCTGCCCGCCGGTGCAGCCCACCGGTTGTGGAAACTTAGGAAAAATTGAAATTTTTTTTATTATATTACTAATATGTTTATATTGATTATTATTATTATTATTATTCCTATGTTAATGTGTTATGGTCAAGTGGGACCATTGACATACCTGTTGGGGCATTGGCCCTGTATCTGGGAATTAAGTTGCAGTTAATTGCAGACTATCATACACTACAATATCCTATGTGATGGCATATAATTGTGTGCTGAAATCAATTCTACGGTGTTTAACCAATATGGTGTGTGATATGTTCCAGGTACAGGGATACGATGGTATGTACTAGATCCGGTAGCAATGCCCGAGGTACCTCGCGTGGTCCTTGTCCGATCGGTCGACCACTGAATCCCAGGGGGTTCCGCCCTGTGGGGGCAATCCTCCCCTCCACCACCTTCAGAGACCCTTGGTCAGGGTGGGGCACATGGGGACCCACCTATGACTACACTCCCGGGTCCTCCACTGGTTATTACTCTGGGAGATGTTGCTACCATAATTCAGCAGTCACAACAGGTTGTTCAACAACAAATGCTTCAGGAACAACAAGCATTTATCACTGCTATTCAGCAACAATTGGGCCTTTCTCAATCGGGTCATCCTCCCCGGATACTCACTCCACAGGACACGCCTGTAGGGTTAGGAACGGGACCACAAGTGGGAGGTAGACCTCCAAATCCACCCTTTGGCATTCCTCCGTATGGGGTACCCCCTCCATACCATTACTACCCGGCTTATGCTCTCAATTTCCTACCGGTGAATAATACGTCAAAGGTAGTGGAGTCATTCAAGAGGAACTTACCACCTGTATTCTCTAAGGTGGGGAGTGATCCTCTGGAACCAGACCAGTGGATTCAAGAATTGGAGAAAATATTTGAGGTGATTGAGTGCACGGATGCACAGAAACTCATTTGTGCAGGGTTGCAACTCAAGAAGGAGGCCAACTCCTAGTGGCAAGCTTCTAAGCCCATATTGTTGGCTGCCCATCCAAAACCCACCTGGGAACAGTTCAAGGAGTTGTTCTTGGACAACCATTATCCGCGCAACTTCAGAGACCGCAAGGAGACTGAGTTTATGGCTTTAACTCAAGGAGGTAAGACTATCCTCGAGTACCAACAACAATTTGAGAGCTTGTTCCATTTTGCCCCAAGGCTTATGCGGACAGCTGAAGAGAAGGCAGCAAGATTCCTAAAGGGCCTAAAAGCATCCATTGGGTCTGTACTTGAGGTCTTGGATTTGACTGACTATGGCCAGATTGTGCAGAAGGCCAAGACCATGGAGGATAAGCAAAAGGGAGAATAGTCCCTCACCCCTGGACTGTGGAAAAGAACAAACCCATTTCCGTATATGGGGAACTCCTCCAAGGCATACCGCAGATCGTACAGTTCTGGGCCTATGTATAGGCAGCCCTATAGGCCATCTAGCTACCCTCCTAGACTAGCTGGTGGTTCGGGCTCCACAGCTTTTCACCCAAACACTAGTGCAACACCTACAGCTTCAATGCCACCTTGACCTCCATCTGCAACGGGTCAAGTGCAGAGGGAGCCCCGCCCCAGTTATGACATCTCAGATTCGTTGCTTTAACTGCCATTCATATGGGCATTATGCAAAAGACTGTCGGGTCAGACCAGCCTTACCCTCCAGTCAGCCCTCTGCGTACCGACCTCCCTTAGCTCGGGGGAATCAACCGCAGGGAAGGATGTATGCTCTATCAGCCGAGGAAGATGAGGCCAGTACAGAAGTAGTAGTAGGTACATTTTAAATTAAGAAATTCATTATGTTAAATATCGATGACCTGCTGAAATTATATGCATTGTTACACTAGGTATCCTACCCATATCAGGCATACCAGCCTATGTTTTATTCGATTCAGGAGCTACTCATTCATTCGCATCTACGAGATTTGCAGAGAAACTTGGAATGTCACCCAGGATCCTGGATCACGGAATGATTGTTAGTATGCCTACGGGTAAAGTTACACAGCTGAAGGAGGTATATGGGCCGTGCCCAATGGAAATTAGTGGAAAGAATTTTGATGCACAACTCATTAAGTTCAATATGCGGAATTTCGATGTTATACTGGGTATGGATTGGTTGTCGGCTCATTGAGCTAATGTGATGTGTGCTGAAAAGCTGATTAGGGTGACAGATGACGAAAGGAAAGAATTGGTATACCGAGCAGATAAAATGAAACGGGTGAGGAAGGTCCTTGTCTCCACTCTTCAAGCGGTAAAGTTGTTGGAAGACGGTTGTCAGGGCTACTTGGCATCGGTACTTGATGTTGATGCAAGGATTACACCTCTAGAAGAGGTAAAGGTGGTCAAAAAGTTTCCCGACATTTTCCCAGATGATCTGATGCATTTACCACCTGATAGAGAGTTGGAGTTTGCCATAGATTTGACTCCTGGAGCAGCTCCAGTATCTAAGGCTCCATACAGGATGGCGCCAGCTGAATTGAAGGAGTTGCAGATGTAGTTGCAGGAACTATTGGAAAAGGGGTTTATTCGCCCAAGTGTTTCACCTTGGGGTGCCCCAGTGTTGTTTGTTAAGAAGAAAGATGGCAGCTTGCGTATGTGCATCGATTATTGGGAATTAAATAAGCTAACCATTAAGAACCGGTATCCATTGCCACGTATTGATGATTTATTTTACCAGTTGCAGGGAGCCAGGGTATTTTCAAAGATAGACCTTCGGTCAGGCTATTATCAGCTCAAGATAAAGAGCAGTGACATACCCAAGACAGCATTTAGGACTCGGTATGGTCACTATGAGTTCCTAGTGTTATCTTTCGGGTTAACCAATGCACCGACAGCATTCATGGATCTAATGAATCGAGTATTTCAGGATGTGCTCAATAAATGGGTAATTTTTTTTATTGACGACATCTTGATCTACTCCAAGACCGAAGAGGAGCACACTCAACACTTGAGAATGGTGTTACAGAGGTTGAGATAACAACAGTTGTTTGCCAAGTACAGCAAATGTGAATTCTGGCTTGAACAAGTTGGATTCCTGGGGCACGTAGTGTCTAAGGCAGGAATCGAAGTAGATCCTGATAAGGTGAAAGTAGTAGTGGAATGGGAAAGCCCTAAGAATGTCACTGAAATTAGAAGCTTCTTGGGTTTGGCTGGATACTACCGGCGTTTCATCGAGAATTTCGCCCGAATCTCAGCACCAATGACTAAATTAACCAAAAAGGGTGTGAAATTCGACTGGGCAGAGGAATCTGAGAAGAGTTTCCAGGAATTGAAGAAGAGGTTAGTGTCGGCCCCTGTGTTGACCATCCCTGAAGGCACAGGTGGAATGACAGTCTACACTGATGCTTCCAAAGTTGGTTTGGGTTGCGTTCTCATGCAACGCGGCAAGGTAATAGCGTATTCATCCCGACAACTAAAGGAGTGTGAGAAGAACTACCCCACTCATGACTTAGAACTAGCTGCAGTCATTTTTGCCCTTAAGATTTGGTGACATTATTTGGATGGGGAGAAGTGTGAGATATACAGTGATCACAAAAGTCTGAAGTACTTTTTCACCCAGAAGGATTTGAACATGAGACAGAGGAGATGGCTTGAGCTCATGAAGGATTATGACTGGGACATTCAGTATCATCCCAGCAAGGCAAATGTAGTGGCAGATGTGTTGAGTTAGAAGGCACAGACTGTGTCACTCTCATGCTTAGTAGTCAGCCCACCACTCGTGCAAGAGACGATGCTAATGGATGAAGCCCTCTTGTATGAAGGAGCAACCTTAGAATTGGACCGTCAACCAGAAAACCTTAAATGGTTGACTATATCCTTGACGGCTCTACAGGTGCATCCGGCTATTAGGCAAGAGGTAATAATGAAACAACCTTTGGATCTTGAATTGCAGCGGATCAGAGTTAAGGTTCAAGATCAAACAATGAACGACCCAGATTTTGTGTTAGCCAGTGATGGGGCATTGATGTTTCGAGGCAGATTGTGTGTACCCGATGATTTGGATATACAAGATAAGATAGTGCGAGAAGCACATAGCTCCGAGTACTCACTTCACCCAGGAAGTACAAAGATGTACAAAGACCTCAAACAAAATTACTGGTGGCCAAGCATGAAAGTCACAATAGCTCTGTATGTGGCGACTTGTCTCACATGCCAAAAAGTAAAAGCTGCGAGGCATCGACCTTATGGTACTCTTCAGCTACTCCTAGGACCAGAATGGAAGTGGGAGAGGATTACAATGGACTTCGTCACTGGACTACCATATACACCTAAGGGAATGGACGCGATATGGGTGATCGTTGATCAGCTTACCAAGACTGCTCATTTCATTCCCATCAAGACCAAGTTCTCTATGGCCAAACTGGCACAACTTTACATGGACAACATAGTGCGCTTACATGGAGTGCCAGTGAGCATTGTATCAGATAGGGACCCAAGGTTCACTTCCAGATTATGGAAAAGCTTACAGCGTGCCTTGGGATCACAATTGAATTTGAGTACTGCCTTCCACCCACAGACGGATGGTCAGTCGGAGCGAACCATACAGATATTAGAGGACATGCTCAGGGCATGTACAATGGAGATGAGTGGCAGTCGGGAAGAATATATACCTCTTATGGAGTTTGCCCATAACAACAGTTACCAAGCTACAATTGGGATGGCTCCGTTTGAGGCATTATATGGTAGGAAGTGCAGAACTCCTTTGTATTGGGATGAGGTAGGCGAACGTCGAATGTTAGGACCTGAGATGATAAAGATGACTTGTGAAAAAGTCGACGTTATTCAAGAACGGATTAAAGTAGCTCAGTCCTGTCAAAAGAGATATGCGGACACCCGCAGAAAAGACATCGAATTTCAGCCAGGAGAAAAGGTATTTCTCAAGATCTCTCCTTCTAAAGGGTTACAAAGGTTTCACAGAAAGGGGAAGTTGAGCCCAAGATACATTGGACCATTCGAGATCTCAGCCCAGGTTGGCTCAGTAGCCTACATGCTAGCTCTGCCACCTTCGCTTGGGGATGTCCATAATGTATTCCATGTATCCATGCTGAAGCGATACATTCATGATCCCTCTCATGTATTACCCATGGAGCCAGAATACCTTGAAGCTGACATGACCTATACAGAACAGCCAGCTGAAATTTTGGATCGAAAGGTGAAAATCCTTCGCAACCGCTCCATTTCCTATGTAAAGGTGCGATGGGCTAATCATTCACTTGAAGAAGCGTCTTGGAAGAAAGAGGATGAAATGCAAGCCAAGTACCCTCATATTTTTGATCAACCAGGTACGCAATTTCGAGGATGAATCTTTTTAGAAGGGGGGTAAATGTAATACCCTACTTCTTAAACCCGGTCTGATTACACGGTTGACCTGGTCCACCTTCAAGGATCAAATGCGGGAGGCGTTGGCCAAGATAGAAGCTTGTGTTGCTCAGGTATGTGAGGATTGGGCTTTATGTAAGAGGGTAGTGGCCGGGGGAGCTACTACCTCACGAGAAGTGCCTAGGATGGAGGTGCCAAAGCCCAAGCCATTCCCTGGGAAGAGAGATGCACGAGAAATCGACAACCTTTTATGGCACATGGAGAGGTACTTCGAGGCAATGGCACTTAATGATGAAGCATCAAAGGTATGGACCGCTACTCTCTACCTCACTGATGATGCAACTCTATGGTGGCGTAGAAAGCATGCCGATATAGAGAGAAGTGCGTGCACCATAGACACTTGGGATGATTTCAAAACTGAGTTAAAGAAACACTTCTACCCCGAGAATGCCACCTTCTTGGCTAGGAAGAGCCTTAAAAGGCTTAAACACACAGGTTCTATTAGGGACTATGTGAAGGAATTCTCTACCCTAATGCTCAAACCCGAGTATGACCGAGGAGGAACTCCTATTCAACTTCATGGATGGCCTCCAAGGCTGGGCTGCACAAGAACTACAACGCCGAGGTGTGCAGAACCTTGCCTCAGCCATCACAGCGGTAGAGTCATTGGTAGAGTTTAGGAGAGATGACAATTCTAAGGCCAAGAAGGGTACTAATGGGAAAGGTGGGGGAGAGAAGGGGCCTAAGACATACCCTCCCAAGGAAGGTAGCAGTAAACCATCTTCAAACAAGGAGGGTAGGCTCAAGCAAGACAAAAGGGACAAGTTCACGCCCAAGGATAAGTGTTTCTTATGTGATGGTCCCCATTGGGCCAGGGATTGCCCCAAGAGAAAGGTTCTTAATGCCCTACTCGAGGAGAAAGAAGACGATGAGGTGCATATGGAGTCCCTACAACAACTAAGTGCCATCAAGGCTAAGACAGAGATCAAGGCCACAACCTCACAAAAAGGGCTAATGTACGTGGAGGTGCATGTCAAAGGTAAGCCCACTCGTGCCATGATAGACACAGGTGCTATGCACAACTTCGTCTCAATAGAAGAGGCGAAGAGACTTGGACTTAAAGGGATTAAGGAGGGAGGATGGCTTAAAGCCGTCAACTCCCAGGCCCGTCCCATACATGGTGTTGCTCGAGGGGTCGAGTTAAACATCGGGACCTGGAAGGGCACAGTTGACTTGTCGATAGTGCCCATGGATGATTTTCAAGTAGTGCTTGGCATGGATTTCTTACGAAGGGTTAAGGCCATACCCATGCCATTTATCAGCACGGTTTGCATTATGGAGGAAGGAGCTCCATGCATGGTCCCAACTATACATGGGACCAAGGACGGCCCAAAACTTCTTTCGGCTATACAGCTCGAGAAAGGAGTTAAGAAGGGGGAGACAACATACTTGGCAGCACTCTCAGAGCCTAAGGAAGACAGTCCAACTAAGGTGCTACCTAAGCCAATCGAGAAGGTCCTCGAAGAGTTCGAGGATGTGATGCCAAACGAGTTGCCCAAGAGGCTTCCACCTAGGAGGGAGGTGGATCATTCCATTGAGTTGGATCCAGGCGCCAAGCCACTAGCAATGGCACCATATAGAATGTCACCGCTAGAGTTGGAGGAGCTAAGGAAGCAACTTAAGGAATTATTGGATGCGGGATTCATTCGCCCTTCTAAAGCTCCCTACAGTGCCCCGGTTCTTTTTCAACGGAAGCATAATGGATCGCTTCGATTATGCATCGACTACAGGGCGTTGAACAAGGTAACAATCAAGAATAAGTATCCCATTCCTTTGATAGTAGATCTATTTGATAGACTTGGTGGGGCAAGGTACTTCACCAAGTTAGACTTACGATCGGGGTACTACCAAGTCTGCATTGCAGAAGGTGATGAGCCAAAGACAACATGCGTAATGCGATATGGCTCATACGAGTTCTTGGTGATGCCGTTCAGACTCACGAATGCCCCAGCTACATTTTGCACCCTTATGAACAAGATCTTCCACCCCTACCTCGATAAGTTCATGGTGGTGTACTTAGATGACATCGTCGTCTATAGCAACACATTGGAGGAGCACGTTCAGCACTTGAAGATCGTATTCAAGGAATTAAGGGACAATCAACTCTATGTCAAGAAGGAGAAATGTGCATTTGCACAAGAGGAAGTGATGTTCCTTGGTCACAAGATTAGAGGTGGAACCCTACAAATGGACGAGAGCAAGGTGCAGGCTATTCAAGAATGGGAGGCACCAACTAAAGTGACTGAGCTAAGGTCTTTCCTTGGCTTAGTTAACTATTATCGACGGTTCATTCAAGGTCACTCAAGAAGGGCAGCTCCACTTACAGACTTACTAAAGAAGAATCGACCATGGTTATGGTCAGACACATGCAAAGAGGCCTTTGAGGACTTAAAGAAGGTTGTCATGGGGGAACCAGTGCTTGCCCTACCCGATTATGGCAAACCATTTGAGGTGCACACAGATGCATCTGACTTTGCTATCGGTGGGGTGTTGATGCAAGAAAGGTACCCTATTGCCTATGAGAGCCGTAAGTTGAATGAGACAGAGCAGCACTACACAGTCCATGAGAAGAAGATGACCTCGGTGGTGCATTGCCTAAGGACGTGGTGACACTACCTACTTGGGTCACAGTTTGTGGTGAAGATGGATAACGTTGCCACTAGCTACTTTCAAACCCAAAAGAAGTTGAGTCCTAAGCAAGCTAGATGGTAAGACTTCTTGGCAGAGTTTGACTTCGTCTTCGAATACAAGCTAGGTAAGGCCAACGAGGTGGCTGATGCGCTTAGTAGAAAGGTGGAGTTAGCTTCTCTTAGCCAACCGGAGGGGGAACTTCTAGAGTTGATTAAAGAGGGCCTCCAACATGATCCTATGGCTAAGAGCTTACTTGCTTTTACACGGGAGGGCAAGACACGAAGATTTTGGGAGCAAAATGGCTTGCTCTATGCTAAGAAGAGGAGACTCTACGTACCTAAGTGGAGTAACCTACGGAGGAACCTCATTCATGAATGCCACGACACTAAATGGGCTGGCCACCCAGGACAAAGGCGCATGCGGGCATTACTGGAAGCGGCCTACTATTGGCCTCAGATGCGGGATGACATAGAGGCCTATGTGAGAACTTGTCTTGTATGCCAACAAGATAAGGTAGAGCAACAACCACCCAGGGGACTACTGGAGCCACTTCCCATACCAGAAAGACCATAGGAGAGTGTCTCTATGGACTTCATCAGTGCCCTACCCAAGTTCGAAGGGTATGGATCAATAATGGTGGTGGTTGACAGATTTTCCAAATATGGCACATTCGTGGCGGCACCAAGGGATTGTACGGCGGAAGAAGTGGCAAGACTATTTCTAAAGCACATTGTCAAACATTGGGGTGTGCCACAATCCATAATAAGTGATTGAGACCCTCGCTTCACGGGGAGGTTCTGGACGGAGCTATTCAAGTTGTTGGGATCGTCACTACACTTCTCAATAAGCTTCCATCCCCAGACCGATGGGCAAACAGAGCACATTAACAGCTTGCTGGAGCTCTACTTGAGGCACTTCGTGAATACTAACTAACATGACTGGGCCAAGTTACTTGATGTGGCTCAGTTCTCTTACAACCTCCAACGAAGTGAGGCCACGAACCAAAGTCCATTTGAGATTGCCACGGGACAACAACCCTTAACGCCAAACATGGTGATGACTGGCTACATGGGGAAGAGCCCTTCGGTGTTTAAGGTTTCCAAGGATTGGCAAGCAAGGCTAGATGTGGCTAAGTCATACTTAGACAAGGCCACTAAGAAGATGAAGAAATGGGCTGACAAAGGGAGGCAACCAGAAAATTTCAAGGTAGGGGACTTGGTACTTGTGAAGCTTCTACCCCAACAATTCAAGTCCCTAAGGCAGGTACATAAGGGGCTGGTGCACCGATATGAAGGCCCGTTCGAGATCACCAAGAAGGTGGGCAAAGTATCCTATGAGGTAAGCCTACCTCCTAAGCTCAAGATCCATCCAGTCTTCCATACAAGCCTATTGAAGCCATACCATGGAGACAAGGAAGACCCAAGTCGTGGAACCTCAACAAGAGCACCAATGGCTATCACCACCTCCTACGACAAGGAGGCAGAATACCTGATCGTTGACCGAATTGTCCGAAGGTGAGGTGTACCTCCTAGTAGGGAGTACTTAGTCAAGTGGAAGGGGGTACCAGAGAGCGAGGCAAGTTGGGAACCCGCTGACTCTTTATGGCAGTTCCAAGAACACATACAAAGATTCTACGAAGAAGGTGCGATGAGGACGTCGCCGACTTAAGAGGGGGAGAGTGTCATAGCCTGCCCAATGAAGGCCCATAAGCCAAGCCCAATGGCTTAGTAAGGCCCAGTTTCTAGAGATTTCTACCAAAGTGTGGAACTCTAGATATTTTATAAGGAAATATTATGGGAGGTTTCTAGAGTTCTCCACTAAGGAGGTGGGAAGCTTCTAGTTTCCTCCCCAACCGTTGGATGTAAGACACATGTACATATCTTAGCCATTCATTGTAACTAGGAGTGCCTATAAATAGAGGTGCCCTCATTTAGCCAAGGCACCAAGCAAGTGAGTTCTCAAGCCTTGTACTTAAGAGTTCTTTAGTGCAATACAAGTTTATTCTTCTCAAACTCACTCTTGTGTTCACATTTCTCTTCCCAAATCTCTTAAGGAGGGTGGTTAGGCTGACATAGTGCCAGTGGGAGTGCTAAGTGCCGGCGCGGTTGCTTAAAAAGGTCTAAGGCCGTGACACTGCGGCTTAATTTGACTCAACACGGGGAAACTTACTAGGTCCAGACATAGTAAGGATTGACAGACTGAGAGCTCTTTCTTGATTCTATGGGTGGTGGTGCATGGCCGTTCTTAGTTGGTGGACCGATTTGTCTGGTTAATTCCGTTAACGAACGAGACCTCAGCCTGCTAACTAGCTATGTGGAGGTGACCCTCCACGGCCAGCTTCTTAGAGGGACTATGGCCGTTTAGGCCACGGAAGTTTGAGGCAATAACAGGTCTGTGATGCCCTTAGATGTTCTGGGCCTCACGCGCGCTACACTGATGTATTCAACGAGTCTATAGCCTTGGCCGACGGGCCCGGGTAATCTTTCAAAATTTCATCGTGATGGGGATAGATCATTGCAATTG
>NW_024869043.1:22500-40030 GCF_013358625.1 Macadamia integrifolia
CACCAACACAAGTAAGCAACGAAGGAGCGAAGGCAAGTCCATCAACTTTGGCGTCGCTATGGGGCCTCGCTTAGCTCGAGGGGAGCAAGTATTGGCCGAGGCAAAGTGGTGCCTAAATGTCGCGGAGCAAAGTGGGGAGGAGCTCAAAGGCCATGTGGAAAAGTGGGGAGGGGATTAATGGCCAGATGGGGGAGCTCAAGGGGTCCCTACAAGGTGCTCTCAACACCATAGTAAGGAACCAAGAGGAGATGGTTGCCACCTTCAAGGCTCAAGTATGCAAAGGAGTTGGATAAGGTGGAAGCTCGTATTGGAGAAGAAGTATGGGAAGAGTAGGAGGACAGCGGCGAGGGAAGCCACTACCTCTCATGACATGTCTAAAGGAGAGGCACTAAGGCATAAGTGTGATAAGAGGAATCGGTTCAAGCCTAGAGACAAGTGATTCCTATGTGATGAGCTAAATTGGTTTAGGGATTGGCCCAAGAGGAAAGCTCTTAGTGCCCTATTGGAGGAAGAGCCACCTTGCATGGGGTCCCCAATGCAGCGTGGTGCCACTAGGGCCGAGATAGGGATCAAGGTCCTTAACCCTCAAAAGGGGTTGATGTGTGCATCAATGGGAAGCCCACACAGGCGAAGGTAGATACAGGAGCCACACACAACCTTGCCTTGACGGAGGAGGCAAAGGAACTCGGGCCAAGGGCGTCCTAAGGCTATTAACTCCAAAGAATGCCCCCATACGTAATGTTGCTCGAGGGGTCGAGACGAACCTTGGGACTAAAGGAGTTCTCCAACACCATCCAGGGGCTAGGTGCATACTTTCCCTTGGACGGGTGGGCAAGACAAGGAGAATTTGGGAGCAAGCCATCCATGCCAAGAAAGAGGAAGATGCAAACGAGAGAACGGAGACAACCAGACGACGTTGTAGGAGGCTCAAGTTATGTGACTACAACAAGAACCCCAATAGGCGTTACTCCTTGCGAGGGGGAGGCTAATTTGGATGCTGATCCAATCATCCAGAGACACAAACTATCTCCCCACGTGGAGTATTTAGTCAAGTAAAAGGGGCAACCAGAGAGCGAGACGAGATGGGAGACGACTGGCATGCTGAGACGACTCGTGAATAAAAGTACCACAAGGAGGTTGTGACGAGGGCATCGTAGATTTAGGTGGGGGAGAGTGTCACGACCTGCCCAACATAGGCCCACGGTCCTAGCTCACGAAGCCCATGGACTTAGGCCATTGGGCTAAGTAAGGTCCAAGTTCTAGTGTGTTCTACAAAGGTGTAGTAACAATAGATATCTTATTGTAGATATTTGTAGAAGATATTCACAGGAGATATTCTGGGAGAGATTTCTAGAGCTCCGCTAAGGAGGTGGGAAGCTTCTAGTTTCCTCCCCAACCGTTGGATGGAGGACATTTGTAAATATCTTAGCCATTCATTGTAACTTGGGGTAGGTGTTGCCTCATTTGGAAAAGGCACTCACCAAGGACCAACCAAGCAAGTGAGTTCTCAAGCCTTGTACTCAAGAGTTCTCTAGTGCTATACAGGTTCATTCTTCTCAAACTCACTCTTGTGTTTACTTCTTCTCTTCCCTAGTCCCTTAAGGAGGGTGGTTAGGCTGACTTAGCGCTAGTGAAAGTGCTAAGTGCCGGTGCGGTTGCTTAGAAAGGTCTAAAGCATTGACAACGTGCTCTTGAATGGCCCAAGTGTGTGCCTACGCGTGCCCCCAAGTGTTGACTACGTGTCCCCACGTGTACACAGTGAATGGCCACACAACACCCCAAGTGTTGACTACAAGTGCACAATGAATGGCCTAAGTGTTGCCTAGATGTGCCCATGTTGCCCACAACTGTTGCCCAAGTGTGCACCCAAGTGTGCCTGTGCATGCTCTTGAATGCCCCAAGTGTCGCCTTAAATGTGCCTATACGTGCCCGCAAGTGTTGAATAAGTGTGTCTAAGCGTGCACCCAAGTGTAGCCCAAGTGTCACTTAATTGTGCTCTTGAATGCCGCAAGTGTGCACATATACGTGCCCATGACAATGCCAACGCGTGCCCCCCTAAGGGTTCCTAAGTGCATACGAAGGCAGTGCACAAGGCGGCAGTACCGCACGCAGGGCCGCACAATGTGCGTCCATGGTGGCAGGCATGGCTGCACTACCGCGCGGAAGGCAGCTGGCATGGACGCACAAGGTGTAGGCATCGCCGAGGGCAAGGTTGCACTACCGCGCTAAGTCTGCTGGCGTCGAGGCAGGCTACCGCGCACATAGATGTGGGCGTTGCTGCAATACCACACACATGGTTGCACGTAACCTCGGGCACGGTTGGGGGTAAGGTTCCACTATCGCGCGCAGGGGTGCAGGCTACCGCGCGCACATGGCTGGGGGCAAAGGTGCACACCATGCGTAAGGCGGTAGGAAACAATGCACATTGCTGCTGGAAAGGCTGCTCAACCGCACAAAAGGTGGTAGGCCCGGGTGCACATGGCGGATGGCAATGGTGCAGGCAGCGCACGCTGGGCTGCTGCCCGTGTCGCACTCCCACGTACATGGCTGCGACCACGGCTACACAAGCCTCGCACATGGTTTCGCGTGTGGCAACACATGCCACTTGGATGATTGCGCGCATGGCGCACATGACACGCAGATGGCTGCACAGTCGCTCCCAAGGTTACATTCCATGCCGTAAATACCGCGCTTTTGGCTGCACTAACTCGCGCAAGGTTGCTGGCATGGCCGCACATGCCGCGCCCCTGGCTGCCCTACCGCTCGCAAGGTTGCGTGCATTGCTTCACACCGCCCCCCAGGTCGCATGCATGGCTGCATGTGCCACGCCCATCGCTTCATCGTCGCGAGCTAGGTTTTGGGATTTGCCAGAAGTGCCACGTAAGAGGTTGCAGACACGGCTGCACCGCCTCATGCAAGGTTGCGTTGCGTGGTCCACATGCACCGCCCATGAGTGCACTACCGCGCGCATGTTCGCTGGCACGGCCTCCCATGCGTCGATATTGGTGGCTGGCATGGCCGCACATGCCACGGGCATTTCGGCACATGGCTCGCGTAAGGTTGCACGCATTGCCGCAACATCGATCCCAGGTCTAGTCCGCCGTGCACAGAGCCGCACGCACGTGGCTCACACATGGGTGCTTTCGTGGCCCCATGGTCCATGCAAAAGAGGCTCCTTTGCGGCCTTCGGCTGCACACGAGGCACTGACTGCTGCACACGCCAAGGCCATGCCCGCACAACATAGTTTGGGTCTTTAAATCATGTTGTGCGAAACATCCCTTTGGGTTAGAAAAGCCATGAAATTGGCTATTTGGCACCCAAGGTACAATCATTTTCACTTAAACCCCGCATTCCCATTTTTTTGGGTATTTTTCGTAATGTTTCAATCATAAAATATTAAAAAATATCAAAATATGTTGGAATGGTCCAATATTTTTTCAAAACATTCTATCAATCTTTGGAAGACATCCAAAATTTAGTTTTTAGAAAAATACAATAAAATGGATTTTTCATATTGTTTTGAATTTAATATGTTTTTTAATATTAAAAAATTAATAAAAAAATAAATATTTATCCGAAGATGATGATTTTTATATGAAAATAATCTTTGGATTTTTCCTTAATTTCTTACCAAGTTTCATTTGATTTGGATATTTGAAGCTCAAAAAATAGAACGGTATATTTTTGGGGGGTGGTCATGTCTCCTTCTGGAAATGGGCAAAGAGTATAAGAGCTATCTTGAGGGAGGGGGGTGCCACTCCCAAGGTGGTTTTCGAGGGGCCACACTGAGGGGCAACAGACAATGAGGGGGTATGGTAGGCAAATCGAAAAGACCCATGGCATGGAAAAAGAAGTGAAATGGCACGTGGGTTTCGATGAGTTGGCCCTCGGTGTGCGCTGAGGCTTGCCACTGCATGCGGCTGGACGCGCATGGCTGCTTGCCTTCCGTGCCATGTGCCCACAGCTGCTATAACGTGTGCCAGTCGCGGCACAACATGCCCTACGAAGGTGGACGTGCTTGCGAATGGTCAGCCCTTCTATCATGCAAGGCCGCCCCCTTCTTCCGCATAGCTTTGCCTGCCACCGTGGGCTGCTGGGCACCCATGGATGGGTACCATGCATTGTCAAGCCCCAACTTCTGATGCCACATGTGCCCCTCGACGCATAGCATTTCCAAGGAAGGTGTGGTTTGTGAAAACATGTACATGGCGCGTCCGTCCTGACAGTCTTCCCCTCTGCCGCACACAGTTGCTTGCCATTGTGTGTTGCTGGGTGCGCATGGCTTCCTGCCTTGCACTGCAGTGCCTCCACATCTTCCGCCGCATGTGTCAAATGCCGTACAGTATGACCAAGAGTGGCATCTCCTGTGCAAGACACCTTCACGGTATATCGGTTTTAAAGATTTTGCCCTTGGTGTGCGTTGCGCCTGCCACGGCGTGCTGCTTTGCCCTTGTGGTTGCCTAATATATACTGCTATGTCGTGACAGCTGTTGCCTCCTGCGGTCGTAGCTGCAACGAAAGCTTAACAAAGGCTTAGCATGTATGTGAAAACAAGTACATGGCTCGTTTGTCCAGATGGTCAGCCTATCTGCCGCACGCCAATGCCTACAACCGTGTGCTGCTGGGTGCCCTTCGCCCCCTACCTACCGTTTCCATGCCCCCATAGTTGCTGACACGTGTCCGTGGCTGCACAGCAGTTTCCAGAGAGGCATGGCATTTGAAAACAAAGAAATGGCCAATGCATCCCGATGTTCAGCCCCTTTTCCGCACACCGTTGCCTGCCACTCCGGGCTGATTGGTGCGCAAGGGTTCCTGCCTTGTGCTGCCGTGCCCCCACAGCTACTGCTAGATGCGCCCGCAGCCACATGGCATGTCCGAGATAGGCTTGGCATGTGAAAATCACCATCAAGGCACGTTGGTTCCGATGATTGCCTTCGATGTGCGCTGTGGCCTGCCATGGAGTGCTGCTGGGTGTGAATGGCTCCTTGCATATCTACTACCACACAGCATTTCCAAGAGTTGCATGGCATGTGAAGGATAGCAACATGGCAAGATGGTCAGGATGATTAGCCCCTTGTTTTGCACCTTGGCCAGCCAATGCGTGCTGGTGGGTTTGCGTGGCTGCCTGCACACTGCAGTTACACCCTCATCGCAGCCTACTGCAACTTTTGCTAGTTTTGTACAGCATGCCCAAGGGAGTCATGGCATGTGAAAAACGTGCAAATGACGTATTGGCCCCGTTGATTAATCCCATCTATAGGCACCATGGCAGTTTGACGTGCTTTGCTTCCTTCCATGTGTAGTTGTGCTAGTGCCACTGTTTACGAGCGTGGTCGAAGTCACACATTTGCACCCCTCTTTGCTCTATGGCTTGTTGTCATATGTAGGTCATGGTGCAAGGGGTGGGGTGTTGTCTACATTTGACGGAATCATTGGTCAAGTCAATGTGCACAATAAATATTTGGTTGGTCCCTCCCCCCCATCCCATTGTTTTTTGTTTTTTTAAATTGCACTATCATGGGTTTGTTGCTTGCAAGGGTTTTTTCATGGTCAGTTTTGTGGCCTATGCTATTTGGAGAAGTGCATTTCTAAGTCGGGCCTAGGTGTGGAGGTGCTTGCATGCCTTTTTGCGTCAAGTGTTGTAATACAACAATGACGTGTGGGTCTCTAGAGAACATAGGTTGCAAGCTTGTACGTGGTGGTAGATCATGATTCCCTCCCCCCTCCTTGCTTTTAAAAAAATCTCCATTCTCGTAGGTATGTTGCTTGCAAGAGTTTTGTCATGCTCGGTTTTGTGGCCTTTTGGTATTGGGAGGAATGCATTTCTAAGTCGTGCCTAGGTGCGGAGGTGTTTGCGTGCCTCATTCCGCAAGTGTTATAATGCGACATTAACGTGGGTCTCTGGAGAACATAGGTTTGCAAGCTTGTAGGTGTAGACAGATCACGAGTCCCTCCCCCTCCCCTGCCCCCACTTTTGTTTTTAAAAAGAAAATTACATTCTCGTGGGTTTGTTGCTTGCAAGAGTTTTTTCCCATGCTCGGTTTTGTGGCCTTTATGGTATTTGGAGAAATACGTTTCTAAGTCGCGCCTGGGTGCAGAGGTATTTGCATGCCTCCTGCCGCAAGTGTTATAATGCGACATTAACATGGGTCTCTGGAGAACATAGGTTTGCAAGGTTGCAGGTGGAGACAGATCACGAGTCCCTCCACTTCCCCCTCCCCCCCACACTTTTGTTTTTAAAAAGAAAATTGCAAGCTTGTAGGTGGAGATAGATCTCAAGTCCCTCGACCCCTGTTGATTGTTGTGATTTTCGTGCTTAGCGGGGCTATTGATTTTTCTTCTACCAAATCCTTATTACGTTGTAGTAGGTTTGGCGGTGGATTATGTCGGTAGTGGATGCAATGCGCGTGAGTGGCTATTATTTTTCTTGTGGTTGTGGGCTCTTTGCTTGTGTATTGAACCACTATGCATAGATACCTCTATGGGTCGCGATGGGCCAAAAGTATCTTTGTCAAGAGCATGAAAATTGTTCCTGTGTTGCTTACCTAGTTGGATGGAAAGATGTTGCCCCTTCACTCTCATTTCATCCCTCTTGCCTGCCCTTGTGGTTGGTGTGAGGTGGCTTGGCATACGATGCATATGTCCACTTTCTTTGTGCCAGTGGTGCACGTGCATTGTTTGTGCTCTAGGATGCGGGACACTTTGTGGGGCAAGGTGGATGTGTGTGTGTGTCCTCTTGAATCCTTTGGTTGTGCCTCGTTGCACAAGAACGATAGACTGCCATTAATGTATGGAGCAGCATCACCCAATGCACAATTGGGGATGTGGTTCAGGCAGTTCTTTGGCGTCGGGAAGGAAAGTTACCTGGTTGATCCTGCCAGTAGTCATATGCTTGTCTCAAAGATTAAGCCATGCATGTGTGAGTATGAACTAATTCAGACTGTGAAACTGCGAATGGCTCATTAAATCAGTTATAGTTTGTTTGATGGTATCTGCTACTCGGATAACAGTAGTAATTCTAGAGCTAATACGTGCACCGAACCCCGACTTATGGAAGGGATGCATTTATTAGATAAAAGGTCGACGCGGGCTCTGCCCGTCGCTCTGATGATTCATGATAACTCGACGGATCGCCTGGCCTTTGTGCCGACGACGCATCATTCAAATTTCTGCCCTATCAACTTTCGATGGTAGGATAGTGGCCTACTATGGTGGTGACGGGTGACGGAGAATTAGGGTTCGATTCCGGAGAGGGAGCCTGAGAAACGGCTACCACATCCAAGGAAGCCAGCAGGCGTGCAAATTACCCAATCCTAACACGGGGAGGTAGTGACAATAAATAACAATACCGGGCTCTTCGAGTCTGGTAATTGGAATGAGTACAATCTAAATCCCTTAACAAGGATCCATTGGAGGGCAAGTCTGGTGCCAGCAGCCGTGGTAATTCCAGCTCCAATAGCGTATATTTAAGTTGTTGCAGTTAAAAAGCTCGTAGTTGGACTTTGGGATGGGTCGATCTATAATACCCTGCTTCTTAAACCCAGTCTAATTTCGTGGTTGAACCGGTTTAACCATGCGGGAACCGAACCAGAGGGAGTTAGAGCGGGTTCCTTATGGGCTATGATGGCAAGGGTGACCTTAAACTCCGGCTGGCCCGACAAGTCCGAGCCAGTGCCAGAAGAGACGGGAGTGCCCAAGCCGTGTACATGCACCTACCATAAGGCCATGTACGGATAAAGCAGGTATTGTAGCCGTATATTAAGGTATAAACGTTTACTACACCGTATGCCGAGGGTGGGGTTCCCGCCGAGGCCCGAACTCTTTCAAAATCCCAAGTTTTGGCCCTCAGGTGGGCGGACAGGTGGGTGCACCCACCCACCTGAGTGACCCATCCATGTGCACTGTTCACTTATTAGGAATTATATATATAGCTTTATGATTTTCTTTTCTTTTCATTTATGACACCCGTACGTTGGTGAGGATAGTAAAGAGGAGAGAGAAAAGAAAGGGAAGAAGAAGGGAAGAGAAGGAAGAGGAAGAAGAGAAGGATTTCAGTGGCGCCGAAGCTTGATCTTCCCATTCCGGCACCGGAAGAGTGATCTTCAACTCTAGATCTACATTTGGAGGTAAGCAAAGTTGAGTTCTTTGAACATTCACCATACCCAAGCTTAAACCATTGATTCGAGTAGGGTTTCTTGAGATCTTGTAAATCCCCTCTAAAATGATGAATCTAAGGTTTAATGGATGATTTATGTGTTGATCTTGAAGGATTTGAAGAGGTATTGACAAGGTAGAAGAAGCATTATGGGTTTGAAGTCATTTGGAGGGTTTGAAGTCGTTCTTGAGCAAAGAAGGTAAGATGGTTTCCCATCACTTGAATCTAACCTAGATCTAGGTTAGAGCCATCCTATAAAACTTGAAAATGTGAAGAATGGGTTGGGAAAAGCCCCCATTTAAATCCCCAAAGAATGGGGGAAGTTGGGAAGAAACAGCGTTTTTCCCGCCAAGACCGGTGGGCCCCTACCCGCCTGTGGGCACCCACCTGAGAGGGCAGGGGCCTTCTGGCCCAAACGATGGGTGGAACCAGCAGGTACAACCGGTGGGCCCCTACCCGCTGGTCCAAGCCGGTGGGTAGGACCGGTGGGCCAGACAGCCCACCTGTCTAACCCACCCGTGTGGCTTCGAAGGTGATCCTTATGTCCGATTGAACCCAAATTGGACGTGTAACCTTCTTTTAACGTTCTAAACATGATTTTGTCATCGGATCGTGTTAATTTTGATTCTAAAATGGTGAAGTACTAACCGCGCTCAATTATGTTAGGTTCACCAAATCCTACTTGATTCGTACCAGATCTCACCCGTACCGAACGGGAATCCTTGTATATTACAAGTAAGTGGGGAGAGGACGTTTGGCCTTGTTTCAAGGCATTTTTTGGCATTCATTTAATTATATCTAGTCTAGTCATGCCATCATGAATATGCTATGTAGATTAGTCATTCCTCATAGTGTTATGCATATGTGCTATGTTTACTTTCTAAATTCCAATTGAATGAAATGTTTATATGTTGAATGTGAACATTATGGTGCATGATGCATTGATAGACTAGATGTCATAGTCGGCTTGGAAACGAGTGCATTGGTGGCCCGTGGAATGGGACACGGAGGCACTATGCAATTGTACTATTGTCATATAGAAGCATGCGATATTAGGATTTTCACCATCCCGTGCTACGACCCTTCCCAACAGGGGTTAAGGTGTTGGGTTATCATTTGGGGGGAAGCAGTGGTCGCAGTCATCGGGTCACTGTGGCGGTTAGACATAACGCCCGGTGGGTTATGTAGGACAGCCGACAACCCCAGTGGTACATTCTAGAGGGCCAATCGTACTGCTTTTAAATTATTGGAGTCAGCACCTTTATTTTCAGTCATTTATATTTCTGTTGAGAGCCGGTGGACGGCATTGTCTTTACTTTTTCGAGTACTCACGGTGGGCCTTCTCCGACAGCCCTATGGGCGTATCACAGGATGGAGTTCGCGGCTCGTACCCGGAGTATAGCGCACTGTGGCCTGTAGAGCTAAAAACATGGACTTAGTAATGTTGCTGAGTGGATGTGATGTAAAATGTATAGCAGGGCATGAGTGCATATGAATTGTGTTTTGATGTGTGGACTGATGTGTGGTCCATCTTACCACTTACTGAGCTAGTGAGCTCATCCCACGTGTACACCCCTTTTTAGATGATTTTGTAGGTCATACATCTGAGGAGCATGGGGTGGGTCCCACAGTCGAGTTTCCTGAAGAGGACTGGTGGACCCCTGAGGAGTTAGAGCTCGACACTGACTGCTTGTGGAAGACCTGTGCTGTGGGACCGCAGTTCTGAGGCCGAGCTGAGCTCCACGTTGGGGGCTGTGCTGATCTCCACTTTTGTGGCCTAGCTGAGCTCTTCTATGTGATGCCGAGCTGGGCTCAACCCTTGATGCCGAGCTGAGCTCTAGCCTTATTTACCGAGCCAAGCTGTGTACTTTGATTATTTTGATGATTTCATTTACATACTTGATATATGAATTGTACTTTTATTGTGTAAATATCATGTCTTCGGGCCCACATGTATATAATTATTGTATCACAATTCGGGTATCAAGTATATGGGATTATTCACAGGTAAAACTTAGTCTTCCGCTGATCTGATGAGCTTATATTAGCTGTGTGTATGCTGTGGTGGAATACAGTATCTGATGATTCTGACAGGTTTGGGTTAACCGGTCTTAACCCGGTCATTGGCCCGGTTCTGTGAGAACGGGGTGTGACAGTAAGCCCCTGGGCCCGTTCATGAGTTTGGAGACGTCGGACTACATCTACGAGACCATCTATGGCAGCAGTGCCCGTCCAGAGTCCGAGACATCCTTTTACCCTGAGGTTCGCGTGTTTGCCTGTTTGGTCCAGTTCAACTTGCTCCCCAGAGGAGGTCATCAGAACCAGGTGGGCTTCATGGCGGCCTTCATAGCTTTCTGCATTTTCACGGTCGTAGAGGGAGGTGTCGAGCACTTGTGCCTGCCATACATCATCCTCAAGACGATGGAGCACCATACTTCCCACCCTGAGGATGGAGGATTCCCCTATGGCAAGATCCTCACTAGGATCTTTGAGTTCTTCGGGGTGGACCTGAGTGGCGAGGAGGGGAAGACTCCGGCGGACAAGTTGACAGGGATAACCTCTTGAGGATGGGTCTCCATACCCTTATTGATACACCTCCGAGAGCAGAAGCTCAAAGAGGTAGGGATAGGAGGGCTGCCCCTATGGAGGATGTTCACATAGACGAGGAGTCCAGCGAGGAGGATGAGGACTATGTTCCTCAGGATGAGGAGGATGACCTGGTGGGTGATGACATCCATGAGGAGGTGCCTCAGGAGTCGAGAGGTCCCAATCCTGGCTTCTCCAGAGCTGCAGCCTCATAGCATAGAGCCCCACCACCTTAGAGTGGTGCATACGATTTTGAGGGCATGATGTCCACCATGCGGGCCTTGAAGGATGGCCAAGATCAGCTACTAAGAAGGCTGGACGAGAGTGCTTCTAGGGAAGAACGCATCCTGGAGAGGCATACTACTTTGGAGAACTCCTTTCTCCAACTGGGCCAGGACCTGAGCACCACGGCCAACGCCATCTCAGCAGATTTTGGCCGACTAAGGAGGGAGGTACGGCTGGTGAACGTGAGGTTTGACTACTACGACCATCGCCTCGACGTCAACTCTAGACCTCCGACGAACGTAGTAATCATAGATGACGACAATGATGATCAGTGAGGGCTTAGCTCGCCCACACTAGCTTCTTATCTGTTTCCTGTTATTGGATCTTGTTGTATATTTCATTTCTTTTCTCATTCCTTGTACTTGCACTGTAACTGGAATTATTTGTGGGATAATATGTTTTGATAGTGGTTTGTGATGAGTTTATATGTTGAATTCTTGTATAGTTTAGTTGTGGTGTCTAATGTTACCTTTTTGATCATTGTTATATTATATATCTGTAGTTTATCAGGTGTTTGTGTGTAAATTTTTGGAAATCTCATTTTACGCTGTTATGCTGCCGAAATTTCGTCAAACTAGTACTCTATAGGTTATAACACCAATTTATTTACCTTTTATCTACTCTCACGCATGCCATGAATGCAATACCTAAATGCAACCCTTTTTAATACTTTCTTTCTTTGGCTTTTAACTCCTTAAAGCTTTTACATTAACCCAATCCCATTTTCCTATTATAGATTCTACGGGATTCTAATGGTATGCTGTGAGTGGAGCAGAGCATCACGTTTTGATACCACCGTTGTCACACCCCGTTCACACCGAACCGGGCCAGTGACCGGGTTAACACCGATTAACCCAAACCTGCCAGGATAATCTGATACTGTATTCCACCATAGCATACACACAACTAATAAAAGCTTATCAGATCAGTGGAAGACTAGGTTTGCCTGTGAATATTCCCATAGTACTTGATACCCGAATTGTGATACAATAGTTATATACATATGGGCCCGAAGGCATGATATTTACACAATAAAAATACAATTCACATATCAAGTACATACAGGAAACCATCCAAAAATCAGAGTATACAGCTCGGCTAGATATCAAAGGCTAGAGCTCAGCTCGGCATCAAGGGTTGAGCCCAGCCCGGCATCACATGGTAGAGCTCGGCTCGGCCTCAAAAGTGGAGCTCAGCTCAGCATCAGAACTGCGGTCCCACAGCACAACTCTCGCACGGGCAATCAGTGCCATGCTCTAACTCCTCAGGGGCCCACCAGTCCTCTTCAGGGAACTCAACCGTGGGACCCGACCCGTGCTCTTCAGATGGATGACCTGCAAAATCATCTAAAAAGAGGTGCACACGTGGGATAAGCTCACTAGCTCAGTAAGTGGAAAGATGGACCACACAACAGTCCACACAACAAAACACAATCATATGCACTACATGCTGTGCATTACATTTTAAATCACATCCACCTAAGCAACATTACTAAGTCTTTGGTTTAGTGCTACTACAGCCACAATGCGCGTATACTCCGGGTACGAGCCGCGAACTCCATCCCGCGATACGCCCATAGGGCTGCCGGAGAAGGCCCATCATGAGTACTTGAAAAAGTAGAAACATGCCGACCACCGGCTCTCAATAGAAAAGTAAATGACTGAAATTAAAGATGCTGACTCCAGCAATTTAAAAGCAGTACGATTGGCCCTCTTGAATATACCACCAGGGTTGCCGACTATCCTAATGACCCGCCGGGCGTTATGTCTAACCGCCACAGTGACCCGACAACCGCGACCACTGCTTCCCCTCAAATGGTAACCCAACACCTTAAGCCCTGTTGGGAAGGGCGTAGCACGGGATGGTGAAAATCCTAAACCGCATGCTTCTATATGAATATAGTACGATTACATAGTGCCACCGCGTCCCATACCACGGGCCACCAATGCACTCATTTTCAAGCCGACTATGGCATCTAGTTTATTAATGCATCATACAAAATGATGTCAACATTCATCACATAAGCATCTCATCACTTGGCATTTAGAAAGTAACATACCACACATACAAAACAATGTGAGAATGACTAATCTACATAGTATTTTCATGATGGCATGACTAGACTAGATACAATTAAATGAATGCCAAACAATGCCTTGAAATAAGGCCAAACGTCCTCTCTCCACTTACCTGTAGTGTACAAGGATTCCCGTTCGGTACGGGTGAGATCCAGTGCGAGAAGCGTAGGATTTGGTGAACCTAACATGAGTGAGTGGGGTTAGTACTTCACCATTTTGGAATCAAAATTAACACAATCCAATAACACGATCATGTTTAGAATCCTAAAAGAAGGTCACATGTCCGATTCGGGCCCAATCGGACTGAAAAATCACATTCGGAGCCTCTCAGGTGGGTCAGACAGCCCACCTGTCTAGCCCACCGGTCTGGATTGACGGGTAGGTTGGCCCGCTGGTCTAGCCCACCGATTGGGCCAGGGGGTCTGCTATGACCGGCAGGCAAGGTGGCCCACTGGTTAGCCCGTCGGTCTGGCCCATCGGTTGTGCCTGAGGGCCCTGCCCTCTTAGGCGGGTGCCCACAGGCAGGCCAGAAGGCCCACCGGTCTTGCCCACCGATCTTGGCAGGAAACCTGCTGTTTCTTCCCAACTTCCTCCATTCTTTGGGGATTCAAATGGGGTTTTTCCAAACCCATTCTTCACACTTTCAAAGTCTTATAGGATGGTTTTAACCTAGATCTAGGTTAGATTTAAGGAATGAGAAGCCATCTTACTTTCTTTGCCCAAGAACACCTTCAAAACCCCAAAATCACTTCAAATCCACAATGCTTCTCCAACCTTGTAAATACTTCTTCAAATCCTTCAAGATTAACACATAAATCATCTATTAAACCTTAGATTCATCATTTCAAAGGGGATTTACAAGATCTCAAGAAACCCTACTCGAATCAAGGGTTTTACTTGGGTATGGTGAATTTTTAAGGAACCCAACTTTGCTTACCTCTAAATGTAGATCTAGTGTTGAAGATCACTCTTCCGGCGCCAGAATGGGAAGATCAAGCCTCGGCACCGCTGAAATCCTTCTCTTCTTCCTCTTCCTTCTCTTCCCTTCTTCTTCCCTTTCTTTTCTCTTTCCTCTTTACTCCTCTCACCAACGTACGAGTGTGATAAATGAGAAAAGAAAAGAAAGTATAAATGCTATATATACTTCTTTAAAATACTAAGTAATTCACATGGGTGGGTCACTCAGGTGGATGGATACGCCCACCTGTCTGCCCACTTGAGGGCCAAAACTTGGGATTTTGACAGAGTTCGGGCCTCGGCGCCAACCTCACCCTTGGCATACGATATAATATACATATGCACCTTAACATACGGCTACATACCTGCTTTATCCGTACATGGCCTTATGATAGGTGCATGTACACGGCTTGGGTATTCTCGTCTCTTCTGGCACTGGCTCAGACTTGTCGGGCTAGCCGGTGTTTAAAGTCACCCTTGCCATCATAGTCCATAAGGAACCCGCTCTAACTTTCTCCGGTTCGGGTCCTGCATAGTTAAACCGAGTCAACCGTGTAATCAGACTGGGTTTAAGAAGTAGGGTATTACATAGCTAATGCCCAACTCCTAGCGTACACTGCTCGGCTTCTTTGTCTATGTGGCTCAACTGAGGAGTGCAGCCTCTCTCGGCCCCTTCCGTTTTTATTTTATCTTAAAGCAGCATAGTATCGGTTGGTATTACTTTACTCGTTGGGTAGTCGTCGGGTGGCAGTGAAGCCTTACAGTACGGTGCAATTTTTTGAGTACATACCTACCTTGATTAAAGGCTGTAAGGAGTGCTTCTTTTTTACTATGCCAGATAATCCTTTTCGTGCTAATTGGGCCAACCCCCCTCCCAAAAGGTGGAACCAGGCTCTGTCACTATGATAGAATGATAAGGAAATAGTGAAGCTGTGCCTGAAAGGGAAGATTGTGGATGTCTGAGACCTTTAAGAGGAAAATTTCCTTCAAAGGTGGGAACTCAATGATGGTCCGAGAGGGGGTAAGGGCCTGTTACGACATCTCATTTGTATTTTTCATATTTAAATGCCTTTGTTTTTGTGATTCTTATTGGTGGAATGTCATTGCAGGTATGAACGTTTAGTTGGCTCCTCAGAGGTTGACAGCTACCTCAGAGAACGCTCAGAAGTGCAAAGTAGCCGAGTTGGCTGTGAGGAGAGCTGAAGAGAAGATAGTCATGGGTCAGGAAGCTAAGGGAAAAGGTGTGGGGCCTGACGGGTCATGTAGAGGCAAAGAAACTGAAAGTCGTGGCCCTCCATTTGGGGAAGAGGTCTGCTTAAGAGGAGAACGTGATGGGAGAGAGAGACAACTTTCACCTCAGGAGCTTGGATAAGGGCAAGGGTCCGATGGGGCCCCCCCTTGTTCATCAGGTCATGGGGGAAGATTGCCCTCATAAGGAGTTTCCCGATCAGCCATTCAATCAACCTTTCGACCCTAGTGTGAAAGGTCAGAAGAGGAGAGAGGAGGACACTGTCCCAATGGGTGAGGGGCAGCGCGGGGGAGTTTTCGATGCCTCCCTCAACTAACGGTGTCTTTTTAGGATGGCCATCCCTCTTGCTTGGAATATTTTGGGAAAATTACATGATTACCCACTTTTGGGTTTCCCTTTACAAAATTACCCACAAAATGTTTTGGTCAACAAAAATACCTAAAATTAGGTTTGGGTTTACAAAACTACCCAAAACAGTGATTCTCCTTCATCTGCCTATTTGTTTTATCATTTTTACCCCTGGCCCACCTTGGCCTCCATCAGGCCGTGCTGCCACCTCGGCCTCCATCAAGCTGCGATCCACCTCTGCCTCCGTAAAGCCGTGCTGAACCTAGGCCTCCATCAGGCCTTGCTCCACCTCGGCCTCCATCAGGCCGTGCTGCCACCTCGACCTCCATCAGGCCGCGCTCCACCTCGGCCTCCGTAAAGCCGTGCTGAACCTAGGCCTCCATCTGGTCGTTCTCCACCTCGGCGTCCATCAGGCCGTGCTATCACCTCGACTTCCATCAAGCCGGGCTGCCACCTTGGCCTCCATCAGGCCGGGCTGCCACCTCGGCCTCCATAGGCCGTGCTATAGCCTTGGCCAGGGGTAAAAATGACAAAACAAATAGGCAGATGAAGGAGAATCACTGTTTTGGGTAGTTTTGTAAACCCAAACCTAATTTTGGGTATTTTTGTTGACCAAAACTTTTTGTGGGAAATTTTGTAAAGGGAAACCCAAAAGTGGGTAATCATGTAATTTTCCCAAATATTTTTGATGAGGAGTCCTTAGTGGCTGACAAGGAGGTGGCCCATACTAAGCGCAAACAAACGCTACTGTGCATAGACTTGGATAGGTTTCGAAAATTGCCCCACTCCTATCTAGGTGAGTTTATGTACCAGCACAACATCGACATGAGTTTTCTTTTTCTCTCCACTATTTCTTTTGATCGTTCCTTGTTTACATGTTGAGCCCTTGTTTATGGCAGGAGTATTACTAGACGATGGAGGGTGCAGTCGCTTTGAGAAGGTGGTAGGTCGACAATAGAAGGCTAAGGAGGAGAAACAGTAGTTGTGGGACACCTTGGCGTAAACTGAGGGTTAGCTGGAGTCTTCGAGCAAGGAGCACCAGGCATCGGAGGCTAAGTCTGCAAGCCTCGAGTGGAGATGTGAAGAACTGAAGGGGGAAGTCCACCAACTTCTCCATGGGAGGGGCGAGATGGTGAAGGCAAAGGAGGCACTCGAGGCAGAGTCCTTCGAGCTACAGGATGAGCTTCGAAAGAAGGCTTCGAATTAAGAACTAGCCCTCCAAACTCTGTAGGAACAGCATCGCCAAGAGCTTAGGGAGACCAAGCTGAGGGCTATGGAGTGGTATATAAACTCTCCTGAAGGGCAAGAATGGCTGTTGAGTCTGAATACTTCTTCCTTTAATTCGGGCTCAAATACAACTGTAAATTTCTTCTTGAGGAAGTACCCCCACCTTGATCTGAGCGACTATGAGAATTACTTCCCACCCCCTAAGCCTTCCTTGCTAGAGGGCAACATCATGGTGGAGGAAGTAGGTGATGATGTGGATCAGGAGAGTACTCCCATAGCCACGCTCGAGGAGTCGAATCCCTTGGGGACTATCCCTCATGTGGATCCCCCTCACAGTGGGAAGAAGAAGAAGAAGAAGACTCCTCTGACTTCTTGAAGCTTGCCTTTTGTCGAGGAGATTCCCTCTGTGGTTTCCCTTAAGGTTGAGAAGATTTCTGCTCTCACAGAGGAGCCTCCTACTGATAAGAGTGCTAGCCAAGAGATTGCCACTAAAGGATCTCCTGCCGGCAAAGAGACTGAGACTGTTGCTCCCTCCTGATTTTATGAATTCCTGCCAAGGACTTCCCTTATCCCATTTTTGGTGGAAGTATTGTATATTTTCATTTTCTTTCTCTCTTTGTATGTCTTCCCTCTTTTTTTTTTTT
>NW_024869044.1:0-40000 GCF_013358625.1 Macadamia integrifolia
CATGGAGCTTTAGGTTTAGGTTTTTAAAATCAAAAGCTCTCTATTTCGATTTCATGGAGTTGTAGGGTTACGTTTTAAAACCAGAAGCTCTTTCATGGAGTTGTAGGGTTAGGTTTTTAAAACCGAAAGCTCTCTATTTTGATTTCATGGAGTTTATTTTGATTTCATGGAGTTGTAGGGTTAGGTTTTTAAAACCATAACCTACTTCTCTCTCTTTCCTCTCTCTCTCTCTCTCTCTCTCTCTCTCTCTCTCTCTCTCTCTCTCTCTCTCTCTCTCGATTTCATGGAGCTTTAGGTTTAGGTTTTTAAAATCAAAAGCTCTCTATTTCGATTTCATGGAGTTGTAGGGTTACGTTTTAAAACCAGAAGCTCTTTCATGGAGTTGTAGGGTTAGGTTTTTAAAACCATAACCTACTTCTCTCTCTTTCCTCTCTCTCTCTCTCTCTCTCTCTCTCTCTCTCTCTCTCTCTCTCTCTCTCTCTCTCTCTCTCTCGCTTTCTCTGTCTACGGCTCTCTATTGTGTTTTCATTGAGTTGTAAGGTTAGGTTCTTAAAACCAGAACCTATGGCTCTCTCTTTTCATTGTATTGTAAGAATTATTTTTAGGTTTTTTAACTCAGACTACATATGATCTGTTCATGGATATATAGCAGTCGTGATTGAAGTGACCTGCTCTCTGGTTCGCCTGCCCTCCCACCAACGATGTTTGCTTCAGCCAGCCGGTGACTCTAAAAATTTGGATTTGGTATTCTGCTCCTCCTCTCTCTCCCTCTCTATGTTTGTCTTGCATTTTGGACTTGGTTCATGAGGATCAGTTAATCAGGTCTGCTATCATAATGTGGGTTCTACTGTAAAGGTCTTTATCAGAGGAAAAAGATGATTATCTTGCGGTGGGGATTGTGGTGGTTGGTGTTAGTATATGTGTTTCTGAAGGAAATTATTTGACTGTTATATAGTTTTTTGTCAGCTCATGAAGAAAAGGGTATATGTTAGCAGTGGGATTCTCATTATTTGGTTTAATCTACTGAAGGAAACAAGGTACGAGAGCTATGCATCTACTGTAAGAAGAGGATTAAATAGTCAAGGTTTTAGAAGGATGAGTTTCTGTGGGCCGGTGGAAATAGTGCTTATGAAGGGGAATTTTGGTTAGCAGGACTTGCAATTTGAAAGGCCAGTTTTTTTTTTTTTTTTTTTTTTTTTTTTGTTGGCTAGTTTCATTGTGGTCACTTTCACATCTCAGTGTCCAAAAACACTAGTTTTCTTTTGATTGAATTGTCCACCATTAATATTTTCCTTTCTTTTTGCTTTCTCACACCATCATTTATTACATCTTTTATTTTGGCTAAAAAGTTATTTCCCCTGATCTAACTAAATGTTTTTCCTTTTCTAATAGGCCCAAAATTTTCTCAGAAATCCAATTCCTATTGTGGAGCAAATCACCATTGAATTCCTCTCCTCTTGTATTTTGATTATTCAGTGAGGTGGTTTTGGTTGATTCTCTTCTCTTACCTTTGCTCTGACATATCTGCTCCCTACACTTGGATCCATGGAACTGTTATTATATAGTTCTTGCAGTGTACAATTCCTATCTGCCAATTAACCAGTAGATATATCTTCCACAATAATAATTCAGATCCAAATTCCAAGATCTGTTATAGAAAATTAGGAATTCTTTTGCATCTATATAGAACACCTCCCTCAAAGAACAAAACGATAGTGGTAGAAATTAAAAGGAAAGCTTTCATTCAGCTTCTTCGCATTCACTTGTGATTTTGGGGATTGGCTATGGTGTAGATTTCCTTCTTTGTGTCTCCTTCCAAGCTATCTCCCTGTGGATGAAACCCTTCTAGGAAGATTTGAACAAGGCTAGATGACCACAGATGAGACGGGCATCAATTCCTTATTATTGTTGATCCTCATTATGCTTCAGTTCCTAAGATACATCATCTATTATATTCAGAAGCATTTCATTTGAATTATTTTGTCTGAAAGCCTGAAATTTTTAATTCGTTCTTTCTTTCTTTTAATAGTTTTGATTTCTCTTCTTTGAATACAGATGAATACATTATTTGTTTTCTAAAGTGCTTGCTTAATTCTAAATTTTAGATTTATGTAAAAAAATGGATAGCGATGATGAATATGATGAGTATTAATAGAGGCGCAAGAAAGTAATAATATTTATGGCTACTGCAGTTGTTATAGCAGTGGAACAGTATAAGAAACTGTTTCTACGTAAACAACCTTATTGTAATGAGACTCGACATGGCTCCGTTGAGATACAACGAATCATTGGACATACTGACAAGACATGTCGAAACATGATAAGAATGAGTCAAAAGGAGTTCTTTGACCTATGTCAAGTGATGCATGCCAAGGGTCTTCTGTATGATACAATGAATGTTCAAGAGGAGGAACAAGTTGTTATTTTTTATATGCAATCGGTCACAATGTTAAGAACCGCATCCTCTTACATTTGTTTGGGCATTCGGGTGAAACTATCAGTCGGTATTTCAATGGTGTTTTGGGAGCAGTTCTCAAACTGTATCCGGTATTGTTGAAGCCTCCGAGTACCATAACACATGTGCGAATATCAAGTAACCATAGGAGCTTTTACCCTTACTTCAAGGATTGCATTGGAGCCATAGATGGATCGCATATCCCTGCATGGGGACCAATTGCTCAACATCCACCATTTCGTGATAGGAAGGGAAATATATCACAAAATATCCTGGCAGTTTGTGATTTTGATATGAAGTTCACATATATACTTTCTGGTTGGGAAGGATCAGCATCTGATTCACTAATATTAGATGATGCCATTCACAGAGAAGGTGAGGCAAAGCTACTAGTTCCTAGAGGTAAATTCTATCTTGTAGATGCAAGGTTTACAAACCAGAAGGGATTCTTAAGACCCTACCATAACGTTTGATACCACTTGAAAGAGTGGAGAAATTTGAATGTTTCACCTGCCGATAAGAAAGAATTGTTCAACTTGCGTCATTCAAGATTACGTAATATAATTGAGCGGGCTTTCGGATAGTTGAAGTCAAGATTCAAGATTTTGAAAACCCAACTAGAGTATCCTTTCAAGACTCAGGCTAGGATTGTACAAGCTTGTGTTATGATACACAATCATATCCTTACCCAAAATAGTGTTCAAGAAGAAGAGGAATGGCTTCAACTGGAGAATGCAGTAACAGGTGAGAATACTAATGAAGAAGCATAAGACAATGATGAAGATAGTGATGAGGATTCTGACGTTGATGATGAAGATGATAACTTTAATCAAGATCAATTCCGAGAGGAGATGGTTGATTATATGTGGAATGATTGGATGGCACGAGATGATTCAGATGAAGAAATGCATGATTCTTCATATGAATCACAAGAAGATACAGACTGAATCCATTTATCTTTTGTCCTAACTACTTGAACTAGACTTGGTTTCATTTTAAGATTTTGTAATTTGAATTACATGAACATGTTTTGTGTGACTTGGCTTGTAATAACTTTTTTTAGTTCATGGTTTCACTATTAATATGTGTTCTTTGGAATATTATGCTTTTTTTTTATGGTTACAGTTATTTCCTCTTTTTTTGGGGGGGAGGGGGCTGAATATTTGATATCAGGATTTATTGTAGCAAAGATGGACGCAGTTGAGGGTTCTAACTCAAAAATTGCTACATGGCCTTCTGAGATATCTCACTACTTTCTGGAGCGTCTTCTACACCAACAACAAAAGGGAAAGAATGGAGATAATGGATTAAAAAAAGAACAATTTCAAGTAGTCTCAACTGAATTATATGATAGATTTCATATGAAATATGATTGGGGACAGTGCAGCAATCACTACAGGATATGGAAAGCAAGGCTGAAGTCGTTTGTTGACTTGCAAAAAAATAGTGGAATGGGTTGGAATGACCATGAGAAGCGGTTTGATGCACCACAACATATGTGGAATGAATTCAAGGTTAATTAAATGTTTGATGCATTATTTCTAGATTGTTAAAAAGTTATACTAAAGGTAAAATTAACAGTTTACTATTCTGACAATCCAAGAGTTAATTATCGATTTTTTTTTTTAGAAAAAATAGCAAAGATTTTGGAAAGAGCATAGAGTGCTTCCCATTCACCTACAAATTGTTGAATGGCTGAGTAATGAAATTGCTACCGGGGCTAGATCTTCACACCCATCTGATGCAATCCATGAGGACCAGCCTTACATTTCAGTGCCAATTGATGAAGAAATTAGCTTGGACAATTATGATGCTATTGATGATAATGTTGGTGAAAGTGCCCATTATACTCCCAATGCAAGTAGCACATTCCCATGGTAGGCCTAGTTCAGGGGTAACAAGTAAAGAGAAGAAGAAGAAAGGAGGTGCAGAGAAGGTTAGTAGTCCTTTGAAGGTGATAGCCAATGCAATTGTGGAGATGGCCAAGCAAGACCCCCGGAAGGAATTTGCAAAAAACTTATGTATTGAGATTGATGCACTTCTAGGAGTTGAGATTGATAAAAAATTGCGTGCTAAACAATTCTTCATGCAACATAAGGAATTGGCTCCCATCTTCTTGAATGCCAATGAGGCAGATAAGCCTAAGGTGTTTGAACACTATATGAAGAATATTGAAGATGGTGGTCAAGATTGAGGACGTGTCGCTTTATTTATTTATGATTAGTGTGTAGTTTCAAAACATAAGTAAATATTAACTAGACAATTTATGAGAAACATTTGAAATGCTTATTTTGGTGATGTAATAGTGACTCGATTTTTGAACTCTCTCATTTAAACTGATCAGCTGGTGATTGGTAAGCTTCTGTAAGTAGGTATTATGAGTTTTATTAGAAAGTAACAGAGTTGGATGTCTGTTTATCTAGAATGCTCATGGAAATATATGGTTAATTAGTTTTTGCCATGGTGTGTGATCCTTCATGGGTCGTGTGATTCTGAAGAGCAAAGCTGCAAAAGTAAATTTTCTGCATACTAACAATTTCTGCATGCAGAGTTTTGTTGCTGGTCTGATGCTGAGTATTTTCTTTCTTAGACCTGTCACATAATGCTTTGAATTCCATTGACTTCTTGAAAGGAAATCTTTGGGTAAGATAAATTTCAGGGTATTAATAATTAAATGGTTCACAAATGGGGCATACCTTTCAGGTTATGTAAGTAATCTATACATTTAATATGTGTAGCATTATTGCTTAAGAGAATTTTGAGCGTCAAGCCTGCCCCTCAACGTTGGCAGGAAAATGCTGCTGATGGTTCCTTTGATGTGGTATTTACATTTGAAGAAAAGGTTTTCGACATGGTAATTGAAGGTCAATATGCATACAATTTCTGTGTTACTTAATTATATTCTAATGATATGTTCGTGCATATTTTATAGTTCACAGTAAAATATCCTTGAAGTGATTTAACAATTTGGTTGTCTTTACCCTTTGAATTGGTCTATACATGTTGGATGGAATTATTTCTCCTTTTGCTTCAATATTTGGGAATGGAAAAAACAATTTGTTATTAGTTCAATGTAAATTGAATGTTCTTGTGCAAGATACTCCAAAACACCAATGCATGATGCCTTCACTTTTCTCCCTGTTTCATTTTCCTTCTTACCCTGGTGTTTGGAAATATATATATTATATTAATCTTTGCTAATTGTCTTCTGATTTTTGTGAAGACATGCCCCTCTACTCTTGCTACCTGAATCCATTTTAGAAGTTTAGGTTGTGAACACAGAATTATCATAGAGTATGTTTTCCAGGGCACTTTTATGATTCCCCTGCTTTCTGTTCTATGAGGTACATTTTTACCGAATGGCTCCAATCTTATGCCTTAACAACTTATAACCCCAATATCAACCCAATCTTGCATGTGAAACGAATCATTGGATTGGTAGGTCCTTTATTTTCTGCAGGATATTCTTCCTGAATTGAAGAGTAAAGTCACATAGTGTTGTAGATTTAAACATAAACATCTCTTGGAGCAACATAAGAAACATAGACAATTCTCTGGTCTCTTTATTATATGTGGCATTGCATGCTTTGTTGCACTCTTCATATACTTTATGTTGATGATGTGATAGTTCAGGAGTCAGTTTTCTGAAAACTCCCATTCTTCTGTTTCTAGTAGCTCAACATCTGCACACCTCCAAATGTCAACAGTGAGCAAGATGGACAAAGGGATGGATCCAAGAGACGGGAAATAGATGACAATAATGCAGACTACACTTTTCCCTAATTAAATAGTTTTGTCCACCCTTCTTGTATTTAGTATTTACTTTCACACAAGTCAATTGATCTTTTGTTCCATACAAGTCTCATATACTGTAAAATATAGATTAAGTTATTCCCTTCCCTTAGTTTAACTTGTAGCTTTTTGGGGTTTATGAATGTCCACCAAAGCTGGACATTCTTTTTGTAATGTAACATTAGAGATATACATATGGAAACAGGAAGTTCTGAGCATCTAATTATCTTGGAAATGCCATGATTCAATGGTACAATAGGTTTATAGTTTTTGTGTCAATGTTCTGGATTTCCCATTGTATATAGTTTTTATCTTCCTATTCCTGTTATGGCATTACCTCTGTCTCAACTCTCAGCTGTAGTAGTACTCAGAATCCCAATCCAGGAAGTGATGTTTGCTTTAATCACTTCCATGTTGTAGATTAACAAAGCATGAATGGTAAAGTATGATATCGTATATTCCCATGGCTTGTTGAGGAGACCTTGCCTTGGTATACTTAGGTAAGTTTCGATAATTATTTTGTTTTGATCCTTGTAGAAACTAAAATATTTCGTTTGTAAACGATTTTTTTTTTTTTTTCATGGAAGTAGAACTTGGTATCTATCTAGTCTTGGATTGTACTAGGGCGATATACTAACCCATAAGACTAAGGAGAATGTTTTCGGGTTGGATGTTCCAAACTAAGGATTTGTTGTTTGAAACAATAAGAATATTTAACTTGGATTGTACTAGGGCTTCGCTTGGTTGGGCTCATTTAGAGAGGAATTTACAAATCACACATAATCGATGGTGGACCGAATAAAAAAACCCAAATAGAAATAGGTGAGGTCAAATTGAATGCAAAATGATTTTGATTTTGATTAATTCCTATCAGATTCAGTTTTGATTTAACCGTTTCGAAATATAAACCACATTGAAACAAGATCGATTGACATCTTTAAGGAAAAAAAAATCCTCTTCAATTGTCCACATTTCAACAGTGTATTGTTTGCCAGTGACCATAGAATCTTCACTCTGTCATTTCTTTTGTCAAAAGAGGTGGATACTTGAGCCATACTACAAATTATGCTTCAATGCAAAATTGTGGGGTGATTTTTTTTTTATAATGGAAAACCATATATTTTTTTTTAATTAAAGATAAATCACTTTTAAATTATTTAAAAATATAAATTTTAGAAATAAATAAAAAATAATAAAAAATGTTACAGTTTTTCACTTCACCACTCTTATGTTTAACTAAACAATTTAATAGGAAGAATCACTACACATGATTAAGGTAACCAAACAGTTTTACAATAAGAATCACTACACATATTTAGGATAACCAAACAGTTTTACAGTAAGAATCACTGTACAGATTTAGAGTAACCAAACAATTTTCTAGCAAGAAACATGTACCAGACTCAAGGCAACCAAACGATTTTTCAACAAGAAATACAATTCAGAAGAATTTTCATCAAAAGATTGACATCCATATCCGATACATACACCATTTGATTTATCGAACCAAACACCCCCTTAGGCCATGAGTCAGGGTTTAGGGCGGGCTTGGGCCCAACTAATGGGACTCAGGGTTGGACTAGGGTTTTAAGAGCTCGGCCCTATTGTAGCCCTACTTGAAACTACATTCCATAAAATAAGAAGGAATATGAGTTATGTCCATCATAGGCTGAACATTTAATGGAGTGGATGTGCTCCCTCTGTGATATAAGAACATAACTCTTCACAGTCTGTTTCCACTATAAGGAATGGAAAGACTCAGACATCGCTTCAAGCATCCCACTACATACTGCCAAAGCTTCCTCCAAGAGACTAGAAGGAAAGCATAAAGGTTTTTGATGTCGCAACACAGATGCAACCCTAGTGATCCCTGAAAATCTCAGAGATACTTGGATGTACCACCGTACTGCTACCATCTTGAACTTTTAAGAACTCGACATGCTTTTTTGAGCGGCATTAATAATCATGATGCCTTTTTTTTTTTTTTTTTTTTTTACCAAGGTGTTCAAACCAGCTTACACGAACCTCGACTAATCCTCGAGGAGACTAGCGCAATAATCCACCACCACTGTCAATATCTTTATTTTGTCATTTCAATCTATTCCTACTCATTTAGGTCCATCTAATCATTTTGTCATTCAATTTATTTCTACTCATTTAATGTCTTCGTTTCTTTTCCCTGAAATTTTTTTTCGTCTATCCTTTGTATGGGAAGGATTTAGGGACTAGGAGATATATTCCAATAGGATGGAACTCTCTCTGTCGTTCAAAATTTAATGGTGGCCGGGTTAGGTTTTCGACCTAGTTTGATCCGTAATAAAGCCTTAATAGTTAATATATTGTGGAAGTTTCTTGATTTCATTTACTCACTTCTTCATCAGCTAGCTATGTGGCTCGATCAGGTGCTTAAAAAGTTGTGTTTCCGTCATAATTCCTTATTGGATGCTCAAGTTCGCTTTAAGCCTGGTTCTTTTGTTTAAGATCTATTGTTCGCTGGAAAGTTAGTGATGACACTCAAATGGAACCGGTTCCATTTCTTCTTTCTTTAGTTCTCCCACCTTCTCCGCTGTAATCATGTATATAATACTATTAAGGTAAAATTATAGGACTACTCAATTTTGAGTTCCCTTGAAAAAACTACCCATATATGCTTCATTTATAGGCTCCATTTGATTGTAAAGGGGATTAAAAAAAGAAAATTCGGCTCCCCTGTAGCCGCAACACTGAAGAATAACAATGGAGAATGACACATGGAGGTTCCATGATCGTGTGGCCTTGTCCGATGCTGCCTTAAAATGCAATCACATATGCAAAGCACCTTATCAACCCTTTCCCACTTCGACTTTCATCCCACTATCTCGCCGTTGCTACCAGCGAATTCTCCCTAGAAACATTTGCAAGGTGCGTTGGGATTAACATTTCCTTTGAGCTTGGTGGGTGAGGTGGTGAGACCAATAAAGCTGTTGCACTGGAGGTGACTATCGCCGCAGACAATTTGGTTTTCACATCTCTTCCTCCGCCTCTCTTCCCATCCTCCCCTTCAATGTCGAATTCTCTCTCTCTCTCTCTCTCTCTCTCTCTCTCTCTCTCTCTCTTAAACTTCGACAACAAAAATCACTACAACTAACTCCAACTGGGCTACGGAGAAGGCAAACCCTTCCTCAAAATGGAGTCCACCAATGATTTAGATATAAAATTATAAGCAAATTAAAGGAAAGTGGATGGGGTTAGGGACTTAGGGTTAGGGATATGGAAGTAAGTTGGATTATGAAGGGGGCGAAGCCCCTTGCTGCAATCTTCTTGAGAGGAGGGAGAGTAAGAAGGGCATATGGAGTTACGGACAGAACATCTGAAACTGTCCGACTCAAGAGGGGAGCCCATCGAATGCTAAAGAAGCCCGTTCGTGGATAGCTTCCATCTCCATAGCTGTAGCAGAAAATCCGACGCTCCATTTACAGTTTGTTGCAAAGTTCTCTTCAGGATCTCATATGATATGATGGCCCCTCTTTCTCCAAAATGATACGCTCCATCTCAAGCCCAGTCAATGGAAATGGAAAAGTGGTTTGCTAACCTCGATTGATGGAACGAGAGTGGTGGAGACTGCAAAATCAACTTGCTCAATGGGATTCACTTCTAGCAGCGAGAATGGTTCCCACAGTCCAAATAAAAATATTTACAGTTAAGGAAGATCCAAATACTTAATTCTTCTACTGTTGTCGCTGGGACCTAGTAACCAACTTTGTTGCGAGCTCATGAAGATATATATATAGCTGCAAGATCGAAATCCTGCAAGTTCCGACGCAAATTCGGACCCTGATCAGATCATTGTTAGTCATTGTTAATCATAAGCACCCTGTAGATGGTTCCAGGGGGAAGTTGTCAGCGGCAACGACGAGAGCATGGGAAGAAAGTCGGAGTGAGAAAGGGCTTCTCATTTTATATGGGATAAGGTAGTTCACATGAGAGTGTTTATCGGTTTGGTTTTGGTTTAAATGGTTTGGTTCGATTCACATATATTTTGGCTGAAATTAAAACTGCATCATTTACGAAATGGTTATACTTTCTAAAATCGCAACCATTTAGTAAACGGTTTTGGTTTCGATTTCCACGGTTTTAAAAGGTTTCGATTTCGGTTTCCACAGTTTCAAAAGGTTTTGGTTTCGATTTCGGTTTATTCCATACGGATTCTAAACGGTTAGCAATCGATTTGCTAGTTTATTCGCAAGTTTACTAAAATTTGGTTTTAATAAACGATTCAATCTTGAGAATGTGAAATGCAAATCATTATGTTTTGTTAAAACAACCAAACAACTAAGCAAAATAAAATATTTTGATAAAAAATAGTCTCAAACATATCTAACAAGGCAGTTACGGTAGGGTTTTCTTCTTCCCCCCCACCCCCCACGAATAATGTGTTATAATATTAAAAAATATATTTTAATATACCATGATATAAGCAAAAATAACATTTTTATTAGTATACATTCTACTTAGTGCATTGAATTAATTTAATCGGCATTCCAAACAATGAGCAAACTCTCTAGTACTTACAAACTTGCAGCACTCAATCTTTGAATCAATTGAGATACTAATGATATTTTGTAACCACCTTATTTAATCTTTAAATGGATTAATTGGATCGGTTTTGACGGTAAATTAAAATCAATGGGTTAAACGGCTCGATTCGATTTCAATCCGTTTAGCTAATCGGCCTGAAATTTAAAACCAAAACCGATCCATTTACTAAACTATTTGGCAATTTCAGTGTAAACAGTTCGATTCAATTTAGTTTCGATTTCAAAATCACATCCGTAAGTTCACAAATATATCACTTTCTAAGGCAGCATCACATAAGGCCACACAATCATAGAACTTCCATGTGTCGCTGTGCAGCGCTACATTATGTATAGCTCACCCCTGCGCTTCAGAGGAGCATACTTAGATGATTTACAGTCACCGGGAAAATGGAACCGTTTAGAGCACTACTTTTAGAAGCATCCAATGCAGCAGAGGTGTGGCTAACCAGAAAGTGCTCGGCAAAGATCAATCCTCCTGTACACCCAAACACCCTCAAGAGCCTCAACCGAGCATGATCTGAAAATTTTAACTGTAGAAGCATGGAAAGTGCTTTCTTCCCGCAAAACCAGACATGCAGACACCCTCTTTAGAGATCTAATCGGGCAAAATCATATATAACAAATTAAGTTAATAAATGATCATAATGTGAGACTGAGTGAACGGATAAGGCGACGCCCACCAAAAAATATTAAGATGTGAAAAGAAAATGGTAAAATAAACAAGTGTGTTAACAGAGGCAGTCGGTCAAACTTTAAATAAAACAATCCAAGCCGATGAGCAATATTCAAAGATTAAAGTTACATAAATGACAACTCAAAACTCAATCCTCTACTTGCCCCCCAGAACAACTTAAGGTGCTTTTTCAGTACAGATTTGAAACTATTCCCGTTTTATGAACAAAGCACTAAACAGAAACATCAACCACTATGCAATTAGAAACCCCAACATTTCATGATTCTAGGTTAATACAAACCTAAACCCATTGATTGGAGCTTTCCCTATGACCTTAAGGACAAGCCATGAAAAATGGTTCCTTATACAGAGATTATTCATATATCATGTCAACAATACACTCCCTAGTGAAAACTTTGATGCTTCAGGGCGAACCAGAACTGCCTTCAGTAATGAGTGCTCTATCATTTGCTGCCATGTGTACAATAATCTAGTAAATCATTTCAATCTGCCACACAAAAACAAAAACAATTAGCTGAAAACATTTCTATACACAGATGAAGACCACATGGTATGAATTTTTTATGTGATGTGGCCAAGGGTATCAGAGACAAACTTGTTCATGAGCATGGCAACGATCTGCTCTCTCTCCAAGTGTTAATGATTCAATAGGTTCTTTGCTGCTGAGAACACAAACAACAACAAAGAATCATAAACCAACTTCCCAAGGACCAAATGGATAAAATTTGTTCATCAGGAGAACACTTCCATCATCTATTGTTACTGTTGGACCTCAATAACCATAGGACCCTGGCTTCCTAGGATGAGCAACTGAGCATCAGGCACTAGAAGCATGAATTTATGAATCCTAGGAGGGGATTTTAAAATAGTGAAGCAGCTGGATGAAAAAGGGAGAAAAGGGAGGGGGGGGGGAGGTGATTGTGCTCAGAGAGAACCAAGACTACGAGACTTTGGCCATGTGCTTGTGAATTGTGATGCTACTAACTCTTTCATTATGCAATGGTCAAGTATCCAGGAATTTCCCGACTCTGAAAGAACTCCTTCGGAATTCTCACCCGCCCCCACCCCTTTTTTCTTTTTCGGCTGATGACGGGTATCCAGGCCTTTGGCCTGACTAGTCTCACGGGCCCATACTAGCCCCAAGGAGCTAAGAAGAGTCGAACTCAAAACCACATGCTTCCTGAGGCAAGGGTCCCTTGCCAACTCAGCTGCCCCCTTGGGTTTCACATCTTCCGTAGAAATGAATTAGCATCTTTCTTCCCAGATATAAGCTGATATCATTCAAAACGCACTTACAAGAGCAAAGTTCAAGTCTAATTTCAGATAAATTATGCTAGCGACCAGCCAAGACAAACCCAACATGATCATAATAACCATGCAACAGTGTTAGATGACCATTCTCAAACACTTGGCACTATTTTGCATTTCCTGAATTCTATGTAAATAGGCTTTCTCCAAAAGATGAACAGACATTTGGTGTAATCAACAAAATATTTGAAAAACAGATTCCACCCCACCCCACCCCACCCCACCCCACCCCCCCCCCCCTCCCCCTCCCCTCCAACTACTAGCAAAGCATTTGAATTTTTGTTTACTATAACAAAGGTAGGTGATAAATTACCTAACCTCATTTGGTACAGCCAAAACCCTCTTCTGAAGTGCTAACTTCTCCTGTAGCCTTTTTCCCAGCTTCCACACCTGAAATATAGTTATAAACATTAGAACAGGAAAGACTGATTAGAAAACACATATAGTAGCCTCAGAGATTGCACACTCTGATGTAGTTTTATAAAGATGAGACAAAAAATGCCAATTAGTGTTGTATGATCAGCTGCACAACAATGCAAATATTCCTTCATGTAACGTGATAAAACCAAATATGGAATTTTGGTTGGTCCTACTTCTACATGGACATATTGATTCAGGGTAAATAGTTCCATCAAACTTGCACAACCATAAATGGCTGGTAATGAGAAGCAACAATAACGATATTAGGGATATTTAAAGAAAAAAATGATTGGCTGTATAACTCCCATCTGGTAACCAACTACTTTTACCATGGTATGCATAGTTTAAAACAAGATTCCCTGAATGCAGCTCATAGTTTTTAAGGTGGTAAGGCGACGGAGGCGTTTGAGGGTCTTTCGGAGCGCCTTAGCAATAAGGCGGACATAAAGCGTTGCCTTATCGACTAAAGCGTTCCTATGTAATTTTTTTATAAAACCAATCTATTTGGCTCAAGTCGGTAAGGCGACGGAAGCGTTTGAAGGTCTTTCGGAGCGCCTTAACGATAAGGCAGACATAAAGCGTTGCCTTATCGACTAAAACGTTTCTAAGTAATTTTTTTATAAAACCAATCTATTTGGCTCAAATCCTAGTTGAATCATAGTACTCATATATTAAATAAATATTAAAAGTTCATATTCATACCAATGTAAGATATTCATCAAGAAAACAAATCAATAAAATGAATAAACTAAGTTCATCTTCATCAATCATCATAACATATTAACATATAATATAAATACATAATTATGAAACAAAATTATAAATATAAAGAAACGAAGACATAAAAAATACAAGTATTTATTATACTTACCTTTATGATGCCAAAATGAGTGCCTAAGCCCTAAGGTCATCCACTATATTTCTACTCCTGTCAAAGAAGAATGAAGTTCACCGCTGTCGGAGCAAAATGGTCGCCTGGATTAGCGCTTCTTCCTTGTTCCTTGATTCCTTCTCAAAGCCCTTTGTTAAAACCCTTGACAAAATCCAAACCCTGTTTGTGAATCGTGTTTTTGTTTTGTTTGTTTTGGTTATTTTTTGTGGAGTAAAGTTGATCCCATACATCTCCAGTGTTAACAAAACCATACACCTACCAATAAAAATTTATATTTGGAATCTTCATCAAGTAATTTTAAAATATGTTAAAAAAAAAAAAAAAACCCATAAGGCACCACTTCACATAAGGCGGAGCACTGCCTTACCATCTCTAAACCGCACCAATGCCAAGACGTTGGTAAGACGACGCCTTAGCAGCACCTTAAAAACTGTGATGCAGCTATATAGAATTTTATGTGTTAGATGGCTTAAAAATCTATAATTTAATTAAGAAAATTACTTTAAGAACTTCCACTAATGAACTCTAGTTGACCAATAAAAACTTGAACATAACCAGCCCAAGGGAACATAAATAGTAAAAAATCTAGAAAAAAGGGTGTGGAAAAAGCATGTTACAAGACATGTTCAAAAACAGAGCAGAAGTCAAATTTATCAACACACCTATAAATTTCCCAAGGACTTGCAATGATTTTAATTTCAGAATGATTCCTTCAGAAAGAAAACTGACAGCATGCATAGACATTTAAGAATATTAGGAGTTTAAAAAGACAAGCAATTTTGCAACTTTAGTTAGGGGAATATAATGTTAAAGGTGCATGATGGCAGGTCCAACTAAACAGATTTGTCGAAGGATGACCAATGCCTCGATTCAACAGTCTAAAGCCTTGGTCATGACTTTTGGTTATTCTTTCAAAAAGCAATAAATGAGGTTGCCCTTATACATGGACCACAATATAATTAGAATTAGTTAGCCAGGCCTAAGAAAGCCCTACTGCAGCCTATTCAAGAGCAGTCAAAAGATGAAGGCAGTTCCCTTCTCATTTGTGCTCATATATGTAAAATAAAAGGACATCCAAAATGGAGTACATAAACCTTGCCCTGTGAATTATATAACAATATATTATCCCAAATTACAGAAAAAAGATGAGGGAGACAAATCTTCCTTGTAGTATTCAAGTAAGCTATAAGTAAGAACTCTTATCTAGACCAAGTATTTAAAATACTAATCTAATCGGGAGAAACCAATCTCTGAAGCCATTCGGAAAAATTATGCTATGAAAGCGCAATGTTCAAAATATCCCAAATCCATAGTCAGTTGGGATGTTTTTTTGCTCAAGAATGTCCCAAATCAGTGATCAGTTGAAACAACGGTACAATATTTGATATAAATGAAACAAAAATTAAAATAATAAAAGCATTGCCATCCTAATACACTTTAAAAATTAACTGAATCACGGTTACAATTTTAGAATCAAAACCAAACTATTTAATAAACAGTTTCATGGTTTCCGTGTAAACGCTTCAGTTTGATTTCGGTAAACGGTTTCAGGGTCAATTCACATCCTTACATACACTTATATAATAGTATGATATATATATATATATATGTATATATATATATATGTATATATATATATATGTATATATATATGTATATATATGTATATATATATATGTATATGTATATGTATGTGTATATATATGTATATATGTATATATGTATATATATATGTATATATATACACATATATCTCTCTACTTGGTTCAGTTGTATATATATGTATATCTTCCAAAATATATAATTCTGCATACTATTTTCTTAGTTCAGACTATTTTCTTGGCAAACTTCTGTATATTGCGAGGTGCAGTCCTTTTCCATTTACTACACTGCTTTTGGGCCTGTCCAGAGGCTTGAAACCCATTTATTTCTCAATTGAGAATTTTGGATAGTTGGCTGCATTACCTTAACCCTTTAATGTATGCTAAATCCACCAAGGGATTCAAACTGCAACCAACTTCATCAAATGTGGCATCAAATCCGAGAAATAAAACACAATCACACATACTGAATTTCAACAAGAGAAATCACATAACAGGATACAGATTCATTATTAGGAATATTCTTATGTGACTAGATAAACCCAAAAACACAATTTTTGGGCTCTATATTGTAAATTTCCTCGAGACCAAAGCAAAAGCCTCTAATATCACACAAGGATCACAGTTTTGAAAAAGACTCACTAATATTAGCCAAATGCAAAAGACAAAATCGGATGAAAAATCTTATTATATGATTGAGACAATGAATACCTAAAGTCTTGAAAGCTGGATTCACTCGTCGACCTCTGCCTTGATCTCTTTCAGTAGCTCCTCCTTGTAGTCGTCAAATGTCCCTGGAAAAGTTCTCGCAGTCCCATCTTCTACAACCCAGATCTCACTCTTCTCTTCATCATCGCATACCCTCGATATTAGCCTAGAATCGTGACTGACCAATACTACTCCACCAGTAAACTCATCCAGTGCATCTGCCAAAGCATCAATGCTTTGCATATCCAAATGATTTGTGGGCTCATCCAATAACAAAATGTGAGGCCTTGACATGGAAATCGAAGTAAAAACAACTCGAGATTTCTGCCCTCCTGATAGTTTCGCAATCGGAGTAAGGTGGTTATGGCTAGGAAGCCCAAATTTTCCAAGCTTTGCACGAACAGCCTCTTGTTTGCTTAACCCTTCTTGATCTGGATGAAGCCGGAGAAGATATTGAACCGGGGTCTCATCCATAGTCAATAGATCCACAAAGTGCTGTGAATATCTCCCAATCCTCAGCTTCTGACTTCTCCTTACTTCTCCCTCAGTTGGAACCAAATCCCCTGCTAAGAGATTGAGCAGGGTTGATTTCCCAGCTCCATTAGGCCCAACAATGGCTACACGAGTTCCCATATCAATACCAACATCAACATTAGAAAGCCTAAAATCCTCCCTACTTGGATAGCTAAAACTGACTTCAATGAGCTGCAAGAGAGGTGGGGTGAGCTCAGTCGGCTCAGGGAAGTGGAACTCCACACTGTAATCCCTCCATTTCTGAGGAACCTCAGGCGGGGCCTCATCTTCATCAACCTTCCCCTTTGACTTATTCTTTGATGCTTCCTTTGCCGCAGCAAACTTAGCTCTATCCTTAACCTTCTCCTGCTGAACCCGATTCCCAGACCTCTTCGCCGCCTTAACTTGCTTCTCATAGATCTCAAACTTCTTGTTCATCTCCTTGCGGCGTTGGTCATACCCAGATTCAAATTCATCGAAATTCCCTCGATAGAAGTGGAGTTTCATATCATGTAGATGAATGATATCACTGCAGACAGTGTTGAGGAAATCCCTATCATGTGAGACCACAACAAGAGTCTTCTTCCACCTACACAAGTACTCCTCTAACCACAGAACAGCCCTGAGATCAAGATGGTTTGTGGGTTCATCAAGCAACAGAAGGGTTGGCTGCACAAACAAAGCTCTAGCCAATGAGATTCTCATCCTCCACCCACCACTAAAGGACTTGGTAGGCCTCCCCTGCATCGCCTTAGTGAAACCCAAACCAGCAAGAATCTTTGAAGCCTGAGCCTCTGCTGCATCAGAACCCATCAACTGCAACCTCTCATACAAATCTGCAAGCTTCTCACCTGCATCTTCATCACCGTCTTCTTCTTCAGCAGAAGCGCCACTCTGTAGAGCTGCAACCTCCTGACGAAGCTTCACAAGCTCTTCATTCGCGGAAACCACAGCTTCAAGAGCTGTCCTCTCATCACCAACCACCTCCTGTTCGACTAAAAGCACATCTATGTTCTTTGGTACCGGAATCTTCCTCCAAGCAAGAAGCTTCAAAAGGGTCGACTTCCCCTTCCCATTAGGTCCAACCAAACCGTACCTCTTGCCATGAGAAATCTTCACCGAAGCATTCTTCAACAACTCTTTCCCTCTCGCCGACACAGAGAAATTCTCAACCGTGATATCCTTGACATTAGCATCTGCAGAATCTTCACCATCAAGGACCGAAGTCCGGCTACCGATTACAACAGTAAAGGCATCATGATCATCTCTAAGGGCTTCTACGCGAGCTTGTTCAGCGACATGTGAAGCGATCATATCCTTCTTCTCTCGTTTCTTTAGTTCTTTCTCGGATACAGAGATTTCAAGGGGCTTTGAATCGAGTCTCTGCTTAAGGGCTCTCTTCTTGGCTTCTGCTTCGGCTTCTTCTGATGTGAAGCCATCGATTTCGTCTTCGTCATCTGAGGGAGGGAGATCAACTCCGTCTGTGTAGGAAGAGAGCTTTGGGGCTGATTTGGGTTTTGCGATGGCAGACGAAGAGCTCTTATTGGGTTTATTGGATTTCTCATCCATGCCTGCGAGCATGGCTGAGATGGAGAGTCTCTCCTTCTTCCCCTCTTTGGACTTTGGGGCAGTGCCCGTTTGTTCAGCCTTCTTCTTTCCCATTTCGCTCTCTCTAAAGCTCTGTGTTTCTAGGGTTTGTTCGTAGAGCTCTCTGTTTCAAGTGCTCGTTGCTATAAGTTACGATGGGCGAGAGGTTGACGATAGAGATTTAGGGACAAAGATCTCTACCGTCGTGCGCCTGGGTGTGTAAATCGGTCCGGAACCAGGTATTTGGTCCGGTTTTGATTTAATTATAAGGAATTTTGGTGTGATTTAGAATCGGACCAAGTCTCTTTAGAACTCAATACTCGTATTTAACCTGTCCAGTTTCGATATGGCTTTGATTCCTATTTGGTTCCTACGTGATTTGGATCTGGTCTATGTATTCAATTTATAATATATATCTACTATAATATAGTAGTATTATAAAATCTGAAAAACTGCACATTATAATTATTCAGATATATTATCAAATATTAGTATTAAATGTATTAATATGTCATAATATATATTAGTGTTAAAACTATATTAAAATACTATAATGTATTGATACCCAAATTCGTTTCAATTTTGGTTCTAATCTTCCGTTCTATACTGGAATCAGGAAGTAACCAAATCTCAGCTCGGTTCTATTCCCTATATCTGGATTGTAATCATATTCTATTTGGTTTGGTTTAGTTTTGGATATTTGGTCCAAAACAAGTTTCGATTTTCAATTTCAGTTCCGATTTGACATCCTTATGTGCACTCCTACTCCTAGGCACAAAGGTGGTGAAATGTCGTAGACTCCAGACGACAAGGTAGCAATTTCTTTCCAAAAAAAAGATAGTTTTGTTTAGTTTTTTTATTATTATAAGGAGGGGAAATAGATAACAGCCATCGAGACCTCTCAGTGAATATGGGGTTTATTTTTACTCAGTTTTCAAGTTATTTTGGGCTTATCAATTAATGGTTGAGTCTAACATTACAATGATTTTTCCTATATCTTATGTATTTATTTACTTTTTATTTTAATCATGAATACATGTGATGATATAGGTAGAAATGTGAGTAGTTTGATAAAATAAAGTTAAGGTGTTGGTGCTAGGGTTGGAGAGGCTATTGTTGTTTTTAGTAAAGATTAGCAGTGTTCAATTACTTTGAATCAAATTTCTTTGACAACCAAACTAGTAGTTAAATTATTAAGCTCATGAATTTACAAAATTAATTAATGCCATTTTTGCACTCTTAAATCTTTTAGTCATCTTTATTACAGGATTCTGCAGTGTAACTCATTTTCTGGTAAATGGAAAGGAATTGGTTACAGGAGCAGTCCTTAGCAGGTCATGTTTCTTTACCAAGTAGTAATACTCATGTTTCAGATGAATATGCAGTTATTGATTTGGAAAACAATCGAATGGACCATAATATATTTGGGGTGAGTGATGAATTGATTGATGGGAAGGGAGAATCATAGCACATACAACGAAGAACAAAATGGTGTGCATGACGATAATTCTAGTATTGAAGAAGAAGAAAATAATTCTTTTCAAAGTGATGATAATGGGTATAGTAGCATATCTTTTGGGTCTACTGATGAGGAGGTTACCAAGGATCAAGCCGTCAATTTCAGCTTGGAAGGGGATGACCAGATCCGACAATTGAGAACTTTCTCCATTCATGAATTAGAACCATTTCTTAGCAAGAAATTCGAGACTAAGGATGATGTTTATAACCACTATAACAACTATGCAAATCAAATCGGCTTTTCAATATGAAAAATATAGGGTGCAGCACTCAAGAGTTGCTAATTGTGTCCTTGTTAGGTCATTTGTTTGTGCAAACCAAGGTGAAAAATTTGTAATGACAAGTGGCAGAGGGGATTAAATTATATGCCTCGTGCAACAAAGAAAATCAAATTTGAACCTATAACGAGGATCAAGTCCAGGAATGGAAAATGGGTGGTGGATCTTTGTGACACAGAGCACAACCATCCAACAATTAATCTAAATGATGTTTTTAGGCTTCGGTCACACCAGAAAGTTACTAGAAGTACAATTCAACTAATGGAATACCTGTAGAGGTGTGGGGTTAAAGAGTCCATAATAACGACAATTCTAAAAAAATTAATCAGTGGAAAGCAACACGTTGGTATAACTGAGGACCGTTGCAAGAATATGTTTAGGTTCAAGCATAGAAAGTCTATAGCGGTTTGTTAACAAGCCATCAATTATTTAGACAAAAAACATGCTTTAGATATAGGGTTCTTCTATGCAATTCATGTCAAAGAAGAGCAACAGTTGATAGAAATTTTTTGGATAGATAGTCGTGCACAAGAACAATATAAGAGGTTGGGTGATATAATTGTGTTTAATCCTCCGCCATGCGGCTCTGCTTTTATGTTTTTATTAAGGGAGCCCTCTAGGATGCATAGTTGTTGGTTCTTTAACAAAAAACCATTATGCAAAAAGAAATCAAAGACCAAGACATGTACTCGCGACTCGCACTGGTCCACAATTGTGTTGAAGTACGGGTCGACAAAACGTACAATAAAAATAAGTACAAGTTTCCATTTGCTCCATTTACTAGTGTTAATCATCACATGCAGTGTATATTGTTCAATTGTAGCTTAATCGTCAATGAAACAAATGAATCATTCATATGGCTATTTAAGAGGTGGCTTCAAGCAATACACAACATTCATCGAATGGAATTTTCATTAACGAAGATCCAGGGGTGATAAGAGCTATTCAACATGTATTTTCATCTACTGTCCATCAGCTATATGGATGGCATTCGGAGAAGCATTGGATCATTCACATGATGCCTTTATTCATGAAATATCCAGATTTGAAAGTAGTGAATAAAAGCTGCATTAATGATTCAAAATAACTATCTGAATTTGAGGAGAGATGGCTTAGTATGATTTAGAGGTATAATTTAAAGGAGTATAAATGGTTGAGGAGGTAGTACAAAATACGGAAGCATTGTGTGTCATGTTATTATTGTTGATACTTTTTTTACAGGTATAAGCATAACACAGCCAATAAACAATTACTTTAAAGGTTTGTTCACACCTTCCACCCCAATCAATGAATTTGTGCCAATATGAAGAGGCTATTAAGAAAAGAAGGGGGAAAAAAAAAGCCATAGTAGACGCCAGTTGCATCACCTCAACACCTTCATTAGAGGTATAATTTAAAGGAGTATAAGTGGTTGAGGAGGTAATACAAAATACGGAAGCATTGTGTGTCATGTTATTATTGTTGATACTTTTTTTATAAGTATAAGCATGGCACAACCAATAAACAATTACTTTAAAGGTTTTTTCACACCTTCCACCCCAATCAATGAATTTATGCCAATATGAAGAGGCTATTAAGAAAAGACCCGGGGGGGGGGGGGAGCCAAGGTAGACATCGGCTGCATCACGTCAACACTTTCTTGTCGTCTATCCCATAAAATTGAAAAGAAATCCAAAAATGTTTATACGGTAAAGGAGTTCAGGGTTTTCACGGAGGAGTGGTATGCATGCTTTGGTCTTGAGTGCAAGTGGTGTAATTGAGAAATCTCAGTTAAGAGGTACAAGGTGTTTTCGATGAATATGGATCAACAGAATAATGTGCACTATATGCTAGACAACCAAGAGGTTGAAATTACTACTTGTGATTGCAAGATGTTCGAGCAAAAATGCTTACTCTGTAAGTACATACTTAAAGTGTGAAAACTAATAGATCCCAGATTCCCTAACACTATATTTTTCCTGGATAATCTAAATCTGCCCTATATGATAGCAGTGGGACTAGACGTGTTAAGGGCTCATCTGAAGAACAACCCCTACCCGTGACATTGCTAACCGGATAGCCACTGAAGGATATCTTTACCAAGAGATGTTTGATGTTGTACTTAAAGTTTTGAGTGAAGGTTTAGAGGAGGTGTTGAAATTGGAACCAGCTATTGGTTATTTTACTTTCAACTTTTGGGATCAAATTGTGGCATTGGCATACCTTTGAATTGGGATTGTCATTTTTATTTAGATCCAAGAGAGTGCTCTTCAACAAAAGGGAGACATAAAAAATCTTATCTGAGGTCAATGACACAGAATCTTTCTAACAAAAGGGCTCACCATTGGCTCGGGTTACATGTTATTGTTAAATTATTATAGTAATTTTTCAATTTCTTATTTTTCACTAACATTGAAAAAAAATTATCATAAAAATCTGTTAGGTTAATGCAAATACCGAATTGCTCAATCAACCAATGCAAATAGATTTGAACAGTAATACTTTGTTTTTTCCCTACTTTTTTTTTTTTCTTTTAATTATATTGATATTCCATATCTTAGTATCATAGCAAGTCGTTGATTCTTTTGTAGATCCTCCCAATATTGGATGGTACTAGTCGAGTCCATCTGCATAGACCATTTTACTAGTGTAATGTTCATAATGTTGTTTTCTTGTTCTTTTATCTCATTAACGACTGACTCTAAAGATGTCTCATTTACACTGTTCTGGTCTGCTTAAAAAATGGCAGAAACAACAAATTATTGTTTCAGTTCTAGTGGTGGTGGTGGTAGTGATGATAGTGATGGGCGTTGTACTTATTGATCAGTTGAAGTGGCGATTGGCTGGTGAGTGACAAGATCAATTCCCATCTTCTTTACCTTATTCCTGATATAGGTGTTCCAGTGATTCTTTATCTCATTTTCAATTCTACAAGGGAGATGAGCATCTATCATGGACCATCTGCAAAATAGGAAAAACAGAGAAAAAGAGGTCCTTGAGTTCAAAACATTGTAGAGTTCAGAATATTAACATTGATGGAAACAGATTTCGTCCATTAGGCACAGTCAAGCTAAAATCTTAATTGTTGCACTTTTATTGTCAAATCTGTTTTCAATTTTCCTCTGACTTACCCTTTACTTGATTCAAGCCCTTCCAGAAAGAATAAATGCGACCTTCCTAGTCCTTGTTTCAATTTGAATGTCTTTGTAATTCACATTTACTGCTCCTTGTTTCTTGCAGTCTGACCTTCATTTCATGTCTTTATCGAGTTAAACATTAGAACCAGAAGTCTTGTACTGAGATTTAATAGTGATTTCATGATGGTTGGATAGAAGTTGTGAAGAAAACAGTGCATTAACATCTAATAGTGTTGTAAAATGGATGTCCACTTACTGAACAAAGTTTCTATGCTCCTTTTTGGCATGCCAATGCAGCAATTCAAGTTAATTTTAGTTATAATGTCTCTGTATTGCTTTCTTCTATTCTGCTTGCCTATTGCCCCCTCCCCGTCCTTTTCTATGTTCCTCCTCCCCCTCTGCCTTGTATCGAGCTAATTCATGGATGGTCTCCTCTCTTTCGAACAGTAGGGTACCAAATGACCTGATATTTGCAGTTGAGTTTAGCATATTTCTTGGACGACTTCTGTTTATTGATGGGTCATGATGTTACATCCAACAATTTTATTTTCTTGTTTCTCTTTTGACAATATTAGATAGAAAAAGAGAGGGAATGCTTTCATTTAGCATTTACTTAAGAATTTCAGTTGACTTGTGACTAAATTGACTTGTATACTTCAAGTTTTTTCCTTGTATGAGGGCCAAAAGACTAATTAGTTTCTCCTTTGGGGGATCTATATTCGTGCTTCAATCATCTAAAAGGAACTGGTAGAAAAGGATAGTGGAGTGTTATTTCTTAGTTTTTCTGGTATTTATTCTTTTGATTTGTCTTTTGACCCAAGAAAGAAAATGCCTACTGTTTAATTGGAACTTGTTTCCTCTATTTTGATATTCTTATTTTCTTGTGTCAATACTTTCATGTACTATCTATGCGTCACTTTTTCATGTACTTTCCTTGGCATACAGAGTTGGACTGATTCAATTTATTGACCTTCTTTGGAGATCAACAGGCGCAAATCCATCTCTATTGCCACTGTTTCTAGTCCGATCAATGCTTTTTTTTTTTTTCCTTGGACTAACTCATTGAGGGATGGATAAGCTTTTCCAATCATAATCATTTTTTGGTATTATTTTTCCTTGGGAAGCCCCATCCATGAACAGTTTCAGATTCACTAAAATGTGCACCACTTTCTAGGAAGGGAAATTTAAGATAATTGTCAGAAAAGGGAAAGATTTGTTTGTCCTTGTTATATGGATTGCTACTATTTTTCAATCCAATAATTTTCAAACTGGCCATATCCTTGTTCTTATTCCTAAACTTAAAGAATTTTACGACTTTAAGCTTTTACCATGTTGTATGTTATCCATATATTTTCATAAATAAACACTAGTCTCTAACTGTTAACGACCTATCAATCTCAAGATGCCATTAGCACCTAGGATTCTAGTGAGCGTGAACTTGGGAGACAAAACAACCGCGTGAGGAGCATCATCAAATCATGTCATAGCCTTCTGCTTGCCAGTAAGGATTGAAGACACCTGGCATTTCCATTTTCCTAGCAGGTGGTATTTAGCATTTCCCTGAGCTTACATTGAACTGATTTTGAATGATTTTCTACCTCCCCCACCGTAATTTTACATAGATCCTTGTCCATTTGGTAAAAAATTATCCCCTGAGTTATTTGTTTAGCACTGGGGATAGTTCTACACCAATAGGACATGGTTATCAAGCCTTGAATCAAATACTTCCTGGTGTGATTAGTATGCATTTGCAAAGTTTATTCTCTATTCTCTGAATAATTTATATCTGAGTTTTCATTTTACCAATATGATTACCTAGTCTAGACGATCCAGTCCTTGTTGGGTGCCATTTTTTCTTTTCGTTTAAGTTACTAATTCGGGGATTTTATCTACACGATTAAATTGGGTTTCTTTCCATCAATGTACTTTGTCATTTTCTGGTTTACATATACCTCAGTTCTTTCATTGAATCAATGGTTCTTCTTGAAGGTTTTTTTTTTTTTTTTTAATTACAACAATGTTTTTCCTTGCTCTCAATCTTGTTCTCTGAACTAAATTAATCCATGTTATTCAGGTCATATTTGAATTCTATATGGTAGCTTGATTTATCTGTCTCCATTTTTATCAAGTTCTTCCTCTTCCTAAGATGAATGCAGTCATTTCCCTTATAACCCATTTGCATCTCAATAATACAAAATCAATAATGCTAACCCCAACTAGCCTTATCTTGTTTACCATATTTTGAGTAGCATAGGAAGAAGAAGAGGAAAAAGGTCATTACTCTTATTGTTCTGGAACTTTTAGGACCATGGTTTAAAAGATCCATATGCTATGTTAGATATTGACATGTCGACACCTCCACTTGCAACTGCCAAGTGCTAAACTCCGTGATGAACCACTTACATAGGAGAAGTTGCAGGACAAGCATATAATGCAATCTACTGTTGACAAACACAGAGAAAACTTTTATGGGCAGATGGTTTGTGTCTTTCCATTGAACTGATTTTTGGGTACAACATCTCCATTATTGAAATCCTCTCTACCTTGACATTACATCAATCTGCATGTCATTCATTGGGTTTTACTTACAAATATTCAGCATCTAACAAGGCCTTGTCCCAACTAAATGGGATCATACAAGAATCCTGCTCTGCCACTCAGGACTATGACAAATAGAGATTTCTATGGATCTCCAATCAACAATAGTGCATGAACAATACATGATTTACAATCAAAGCCTCATGGTCATCCTCCATATAGCTTATCCTCTTGATCATCATAATCATTAGCAAATCATTAACATCATCTCCATTAGCACCATATTTTTCCACCTGCATCCCCCCTTGTAATTGTGTGCAGTCACTAACATGTTAGCAGATATTATAAACACCAGGTAGATAACTAAGGATGGATGACTGCAATAACTGTATCAAGTACTTCCTGTTGTCTTTCAAAATTCTAATTTGTTAAAAATGGATACATTTAAAGCTTAAAAGGATCAAAGAGCAATAAATGAAACAACCACTGCAAGCTTGCTACTGAAAATCGGGTCATCCTCACCCTAGATGATAAGTGTCTCCTGTATAACCTATAGAACATCGAAGTTTATGGAAATCAAATTAAACATCTATAAATCAATGCCATAACCCATGCCATTTCCCTATCTCTACTCCATTTAATCTCCACAAAAGGTTTGATGATCTTGAGCAACATAACAAGGACACTACATGTTATGAATTTTGCCCATGTTAACACCATATCAATAATGTGTCAGATACATGATAGTACTTACACATCCAAATTAACCATCAAGAACAAAAATATTTTATAGTTTGCACTTACATGAACTAGGTATGTTGAGTTTATGCATATGAAGGCATTTGGATACTGTTAAGTTAGTAAACCCCCAGATTTCAATGTCAAACCCTTGTCCAGTGTCCTTTTTATGTATGCCTTAAGGAATACGAGCATGAGATGGCTATGGACTGTTGGATTGGTGGCCTAGTGGAAGGAAGCCCTTGCGCCCCCATCACCGCTTGAGTCGGCTGGTTGTGGGTTCGAGTCAACATGCCCCACTATTGCTCATTGGTCCTGCAGAAGCGCTACTTGCCATATGGTGGCTTCAACGTAAGGTTATGATCACTACCATGGAGCACCTTTTTTTTCTACCAAATATATATATATATATATATATCATAATCTTACTGTCTAGCTCTATAGATTTTTATTTCTTAAATATTCTAATCAGATCAATGTAGCAGATTGGTCCACTATATTGTTTGTTGAACCAGTCATTTTTTAAAAACCATCCATTTATAGTGTGTGCCAAAGAACTAGTAGCAAGTACCCTGTTGGCAACGATTAGATAGAGTATGGCTGATAAGTTGGGATTTGGGATCTCAGGGAGATCTATCTCTAACTCTCTCCTTTGTTCATTAGAGGGGATCTCTAGATTCAATTCTGGTTACATTTGTTACGTCACAATCATCTGCTTTGTTGAGAATTCAACATTTTCTGGGGAAAAGGCCTCTGCTTATCCTTGCAACTCTGTAATAAATTATAATAAAAGTGTGATATCCTACTTTTTAAATCCGGTCTAATTATCCATATTGATTTGGTTTGATCATGTATGGGCTGAACCGGAGCAAACTGATGCAAGTACCATATGGAACATGGTAGCAAGAGTGACCTTGAACTCGGGGCTTGACATAACTGAATGGGTACCAAGTGTAATATGTGCACCCAAGCCTTGCACTTGCACGCACCACAAGGCCATGTACAATAAGTAAAGGTACATACTAGTATTTGTGGGTGCCAATGTAATTTAATTATATGTGGGAGTTTATTCTCATTGAAGTCCAAGTGAAGCACTAACAAATGAGAATACCCACCTATGACTAAAAGATATTTTGGGGGCCCAGGTATTAAAAGGGGGAGACATTTATTGTCTTCTCCCTCATTAATGATAGTTGGTCGGTGGGAGAGTAAAGAAGAGAGAGAAAAAATAAGAAAGGAAAAAGGAAGAAGAAAAAGAAGAAAGAAGAACGTAAATTGACCGTAGAGCTTCATCGGAGCTGGGTCTTGGTATTTTGAGCCCAGATTATTGATCATCTCACCGGGATCTTTGATTTAAGGTAGATATTGTATATATTCTAAGGATTTTTTTAGGAAAACCCTCTTTTTGATTTTTGGAAAAGAACCCACCTGAGAATACCCACTTGAGATATACCCACCTAAGATATACTCACCTGAGATATACCCACCTGAAAATACCCACCTGAGATGGTACCCACCTATGACTAAAAGAAATTTTGGGGGCCCAGGTATAAAAAGGGGGAGACATTTATTGTCTTCTCCCTCATTAATGATAGTTGGTCGGTGGGAGAGTAAAGAAGAGAGAGAAAGTAAAAGAAAGGAAAAAGGAAGAAGAAGAAGAAAGAAGAAGGGAAATCGATCGTTGAGCTTCATCGGAGCTGGGTCTTGGTATTTTGAGCCCGGATTAATGATCAGCTCGCCGGGATCTTGAGGTAGGTGTTGTACATATTCCAAGGATTCTTAGGAAAACCCTCTTCTTAAACCCTCTTTTTGATTTTTAGGAAAGAACCCACTTGGATCTTGCTAATCCTACTTGGATAATCAAATCTAAAGTCTAATGGAAGGTGTGTAGAATGATTTTGAAGGATTTGGAAGGAGTGTTGGTGAAGATCTAAAGTATTTGAAGTTCTTGAGCTAAAGAAGTGAAATTTGGGGTTTCATTGTTGTTCTTGAGAAAGAGGTAAGTATCTCTTTTTTTTCTTTTGATTTGATCTTAGATCTAAGTTGAGGATACATGATTGGACCTTAGATGAGTGATTTGAGTCACCAGATCGACCCCAAACAAGTTCCCCAAGCAGGAGAGAAGATGAGAAAGATGATGGAAGAATTTCGTTTCAAGATTGGGGGGTGTTTCGGACCCATCTGTCTTTGGGTCTCTGGCCCACCTGAATTCTCAGAACTCAATTTCTAAGCCTCTAGTGTAACCGACAGGTATAAGACTGGTAGGCTCCAAAGCCCGCCTATCTTTGACTAATGCCCACCTGTCTTTCCAAAATACTCAGAATGGGTCCAAATTTGATGAGTAACCCCCATTTATGTTTCTAAACCCGATTTTAGTGTTCAAACATGATGATTTTGAATTCAAAATAGTAAAATGATAAACCATTATGTTTGTGATAGGTTACACTCATTATACGCGTACCCACACATCGGATCTCTTACGTACTGGGTACAAGCACCGTATACATATACAAGTAAGTGGGGAGTGGACTTTGATTTAACTTTGGAATGTTTATACATCATTTAATATGTGCTAGTCTAGTCATGTCATCATGTCACTTGTGTGTAGATTAGTCATCACGTATATCATATCACACATTGTATGTGCATTTACATAACATGCTATGCTTTTGCTTTATAATGAATATTCTTTATGTCTTGATGTATATGATGCTGCAATCTCATTTGGACATGATATGCATGCTAGATTAGATGCCGTAAACAGCTTAAAAATGAGTGCATGGTGGCTCGTGGAATGGGACACGGTGCCAACGTGTAATCATACTATGCTCATATAGAAGCATGCGGCTAGGACTTATATACCCCATTGTGCTATGACCCTTCCCAACAGGGATTTAAGTGTTGTGGGACCATTGGGGGGAAGCATATGGTTGCAATTATCAAACTCTTGTAGCAGTTAGAAGTACGCACGGTTGATCGCTAGGGCAGTCAGTAACCTCGGTGGTATATTCATAGGGCCGATCGTACTAATTTTATTTCTAGTGGAGTCACCCATTTACTTTCTGTCATTTAAATTTGTCGAGAATCGGCTTGTATTTTAAATTCCAGTACCAACAGTGGGCCTTCTTTGACAACCCTATGGGGGTATCGCAGGATGGGGTTTGCGGCTCATAGCCGAGGCATACGCACACTGTGGTTGTGAGTAGCACATAGCCTATGACCTAGTAATGTTGTTAGGCTAATAAGATTAAAATGAATTGCTTACATATAGGTGCATTTGTATTGTGATTGCTTGTGTGGTCTTCCTTTCCACTTACTGGGCTAGTGAGCTCATCCCACGTGCACAACTCTTTTTAGGTGATTTTGCAGGTTACCTGCCTGAAGATTAGGAGCTGGGCCCCACTGTGGAGTTTCTCTTTGAGGACTAGTAGGTCCCTGTTGAGTTTAGGCACGGTGCCAATTACACGTGCGATGATTGTGCTGCATGGCAGTAGTGATTCCTGAGTGATTCTTTTTTATTCTTTTGATGTACTCCCTTTTAACTATTTGATGCTTAAATTGTTATATTTTTGTGTATATATCATGCTTTCAGGCCCAAATGTATATTACTTTTATGACTCAATTTGGGTATCAAGTATTTGAAAATTAATTACAGGTATTATTATGAACAAGTCTTCTGTTGAAAATACATGTCTTATCTTAGTTTAGTAGATGTATATTATATTGCAGTTACTGGATTATTGATCCTGGCAGGTTTGTGAGTTAACCGGAGTTAACTCGGTCACCGGCTCGATTTTATATGAGCGGGGTGTGACAAAAAGTACTCCCTTTCAAAGAAAAAAAAAATTGAAGCTTTCAATCTATTGTTATTGATATAAAAAGTAATGAAGGAAACTTGATACAATGAAATAACAACCAAAGTCCAAACCTTATAAACATTTCACTTGTTTCTAGCTACTTAGGTTATGTAACAGCTTCATTGACTTTTTATCTTCTTTGGAAGTTAAATGCCTTTATTGAAAAAGCAAAGATCAATGCGAAAAGCACAGGGAACCCAACAATCACTGCGGAAACCACTCCTAAAATCTTTTCCTGTATACCATCTGTGACACCACCAATCCATACAATGTCCAAGAAACATGACTGATCCAGTAGAACCACCTTCACCACACAGAAATCCTCTTTAAAGAAAAAAATTTAGTAAGTTAAAAATTTTATATAAGTGTACTAATTCTACACTCTAAATTACTAAATTAGGAAAGAATAATACGAACATACCATTCTTGGAATTATAAATCCTGAGAAAATGTTCCAAAATGAATAGCAGCTATGTTTTGGTTGAGGGTCCGCGGCAACTGCCATCATACCATAAAAGGTGAAGTATAACAATGTGACGTACATGAAGAACATATAGCAATAAGTTAGCATTTAGATCTAAGGTTACAAAACTTTATCCCCAACATATGAGCTATGATAGTTGTGAAGAAGAGCCAAATGGCAGCATATGGTGGGTCCTTCAAGTATGACCAATCCAAAGGCAAGCTACACACTGGTTGAAGAAAGACTGGGAGTACTGAGCAGGGAAATGAAGGTCTTCTAAACCAGGGATAGGTTCATTCAGTTCCACAATCATTACTTTGTTTCTCCTGAATGATTATAAACCATTAAATTCAAAAATCATAAAATTAAACAATAATTTTTGTGACATCGAAAAGAAAAGTTTTAGGTGAACCTACTTGTATGGTTCTGAATTCTTGTATGTATCACTGAACTTGATTCTCAAATCTGCTTCTTGGGCTGTTGTTGTCACTTCCAACATCCATGTTGTTGGATTGTAACCAGCTTTTATTTTATTGACTCCTTCAATTGCCTTGATGAAACACAAATTAACCACATTAATTGATAATTATCCCAAGGTTTGAAAGTATCTAAGGTTTCAGTTACTTATTTGTTGTTTTCATAGTTTGCCTCATCTCAAAGTACTTGATCAAATGACAGGAGTGTTTCTCCAGTAGGCCTACTATATTTCTTCTCCTCCTTGTTTCAGTAAAAATAGTTGTTGCATAGTATTAAATTTGTAAGTATTTGGTAATTAGTACTAGAAAGCCATAACAGATTACTAGTTCATTGATCTCAAGCAGTTCTAACCTCATCAAAAGAATCAAATATACCAATACTTGTCTGATGGATGGTGCACACAATTGTTCATCTAGTGTCCATGATGTTTCGTACTGTTCCCATCACTAGAGCTGTTGACCTTGCATCTAGGCCAGAGGTTATCTTATCCATGACTACAATCGAAGGGTTGGCAATGAGTTCAACTACGATGGTTAGCCTCTTGCACTTCTCTGTTGAGAGACCATTTACACTTGGCAGCCCACCAATTGCTTACCTCAATGTTGTTAGTTCTACAAGCTCCACAACATCCTCAATGAACATCTACAATTTTAGTTTCATTAACCATTATCTTTGGTTGTTTAAATGGTTGGAACCAAACTTATGTTCTAAAACAACCAAGATTCAAAAATCAGTATTGGTATAATGCCCAACAAGCCTCTATATAAAAGAGGTGAGTGAATTGATGAATAAGCCTATAAGCAAGTGTAGTCCTCTATATAAAAGAGGCGAGTGGAGGTATTGGTGAGTAGCGTACCAGCGCCTCCCTTAAGAGTGAAGTTGACATTCACAGGTATTGTGGGAACTCCTTCAGAAGTGTTTATTCATTTCACTCAAGGCTAAGCCATCTTCCTATCAAGGTTAAGGAGTCAACTGAGCATCTCAACAGCAGGATTGAATACCCAGATCAAATCAGAGTTCACGCCGCCCGCCCTGAAAAAATAGGAGACGTGGGCCACAAGTTGCACATAAGCCGCTGGGCCGCACGACAGAAGAACACCAAATATAAAGATGCACACTCCTCTATGTGAAATATGAATCTTCATTGGAGCTTTTTGGTAGTAGTCGTGACCAACAGCCATCAACTGTCGGCTCGTTGTTAAGGCGAGGGCTTCAAGCCTGATTTCTGGTGGCACACCCCCCACACAAGCAGCACCTGACGGGAAGAATTGACTCAGGAGGTAGCTGAAGCGAAGCAGAATAGTGGAAGGACTCATCGACCATAACATGAGGTGAGTGGATTTCATTCTGCTCACAGTATCCAGATACACGACCATATGTTTCCTATTTTTTTGGATAGCCAGATACACCCATTAAAGCTATAAGAACTCCAGGCCTAAAAGCTCCACTGACTCCCTTGAGAAACTCCAGTCAGTCCTTTGTAACACCCCATGCTTTCATTTCCTGCATTTTCAGTTTGTCTCATTATGATAATTACAATCAAGACTTATTCTGATGGACATAATTCCCAATCTTTAAATCTTTAAAATACCTGAGGCATGTCTATAGAGTATCTAATTTTATCAAAGATGAGGAAAAGTGGTTCAAATGGAAGAACCATTCCATGTTTCGTGCTCATAGTGGCATCACTTGCTGCTATGTTATTTTAGTTTCATCTCCACATTCTGCATTTATGAATTTTTCATGAAATCAACCCTCATAAGGTAAAATAGAAAGTATATAGATAAAATTTATTCAGCTTATATGTATTTGCATAAGGACCAACCTACAGATCTCTATTCCTCATATAAACTGTTAAAGGCTACCCAAATGCTGCAATAAAATTTTCTAATTATTTGAACATTATGAGGCCGTTTGGTAGTGTTCATAAAAAACGTTTCTAGCGTTTTTGAGTGTTAATAGAACCAAAAAACGCAAAAAACCGTTTGGTAGTGTAAAGCTCTGTTTCGGTTTTTTTGAAACTCAGAGGCCGTTTGGTAGTGTTCATAAAAAACGTTTCTAGCGTTTTTGAGTGTTAATAGAACCAAAAAACGCAAAAAACCGTTTGGTAGTGTAAAGCTCTGTTTCGGTTTTTTTGAAACTCAAAGTACATAAAAAACGAAAAATCTGGGTTTTGACGAAACACCCCGCTCCCTGTTCTGTCGGTGGGTTTCGTTTCAAAATAAATCTGTTGAAACAATCGTTCCCGACAGTCCGCGACATAGAGAGGAGAGCAGTGGAGAGAAGCCAAAACCGTCTCAGCTCTCGTTCTTCTTCTTCCTCCAACCTTCGTTCCTGACGGTCGGCGACAGAGAGAGGAGATCAGCGAGGAGAGAAGCCAGAACCCATATCTGAACTTCCGAAAAACCCATCTCAGGCAAGCATTCTTCTCGTTCTTCTTCTTCCTCCAAACGGAGTTTCTGGAATTTCCGCGACAGAGAGAGGAGATCAGCGAGGAGAACCCGCCAGAACCCATATCTGAACTTCCGAAAAACCCATCTCAGGCAAGCATTCTTCTCGTTCTTCTTCTTCCTCCAAACGGAGTTTCTGGAATTTCCGCGACAGAGAGAGGAGATCAGCGAGGAGAACCCGCCAGAACCCATATCTGAACTTCCGAAAAACCCATCTCAGGCAAGAAGTGATCTCGTTCTTCATCTTCCTCCAACCTCCGTTCCCGACGGTCGGCGACAGAGAGAGGAGATCAGCGAGGAGAGAAGCCAGAACCCACTTCCCTCCTTCCGAAAAACCCATCTCAGGTCTTCATTGCTATCTACTTTGCCTTCGGCTTCGTTTTGGCCAGGTTCTTCCTGGATAACTTCATCTTTCGTGTAAGGTTCTTGACTCTATTTTTTTATTTGTTTCTATTATTCTTGAATAATTCCTGTATCAACAAGTCGTTATTGTTATATCCGGAGATGGTTAAGTCGTTCGTATAATGGGATTTGAGTTCAACACGTCTGCTATTGTTATTATAACGACAATAGATGATCCTACTTAAAATGTGCTCACTTTTTGTTTTGGTTGCCATTACTTATTCCAAATTCCAGTCAAGCAAACTTAGGTAGAAGCAGAGGAAGGAAGACAATGCACTCACAACTACTATTATAGTACAACTGATCATATTCAAGGTTTTTTGGGTGAGATTCAGTCCAAGGGGTTTAATTAATGAGGAAGATTGATTCTAGAGGAAATTTAGGGCTTTCACATGGCATATTCCTATTATATGCTGAGTGCAATAGTTTGTAAAAGTGTAGCTGAAGGAAAGATGTACGGGACTCTATGAGGATCATTTGCTTCTGATGATTTCTCTTTTGATAAACCGAATCATCTGTGCAGAAATTATTATTAGATATTTTGTAAGGATTTGAAGATTCACTCAAGTCCCTTTTGCTGCACTGCCCAAGCCACTACCAGCACTATTTACAGCCCCATCCACCTTGATCACCGAAGCCCCTGCCGCTTTCCCTGAGACTGGTGCCTGTTATTGTGTACATCAATGTCTCCTACTGAAACTAGTACCTTATTCTTTACCACTATTAGCACAGCTTCAAAAGTCGTTATCTTTATCGCCTTGGCTCACGAACTGGTGGAGGATCTTGATAGAAGATGCTTTGGCCATAATGTAATCTTGAAGCGTCACATGATGAAAGCCTATGACAGATTGGAGTGGGACTTTCTCCTGGCTGTACTTTGGAAATTTTGGTTCAATGACAGAATGGTGCTTCTCATCAACAATAGTATATCTTCTGCATGGTTCTCTGTCATTATTACTTGTGGGTCCAGATTTAGTTCTCATTTTCTTTAGCATACTCATGTTGTAACTTGATTCTTGGTGTGCTACAACATAGGCCTCCAATTTGGTTCTGTCTTTGTCTAACCATTAACATTGCCTATCATCTTTAGATTAGATGCCAGGGCATATTGCTCAAATGCGCCCATAATTACATGTGCTATTCTCTTTTTTTGTCTATTGGATTTCTCATAATGCAAAAAGAGAATGTGGTGAAGGCATTGAAGTTGAAAGGAAATTGAGAGTGGAGGCGTTCTGGTATTCAACTTGTTTAGACTTTGTGGAAGTTATTCCTTCTTGATTTCAAAAGTAACATGTTCTGTTTCATCACAGAAACATTGTTATTGCATCTTGTGGTAGTTGGACAAATATTTATCTGCTGCTTCTTCTAGTTCAATTACACCTTAAGATTGGATTAACTAGCTCTTTTGGTTTTGCTCTTATGCCAAAATGACATAAGAGAATATATTGTCTGCCAATGAAGAGAGAATGTAATGCAGTAAGATGGAAAGCCCTAATTTTAGTCCTTAATTATGGTTTCTTGGGTTCTGCATGAATCTTGAAGTTTCTTGTGTGGTATATTGGATAAATGAGTGATAGGATTAACAGCTTCTTGTGTGGTATATTGGATGAATCTTGAAGTTTCTTGTGTGGTATATTTGTACACCTTAAGATTGGATTAACAGCTTCTTTATTATTTTAGCTATGCTTGATATCTTTGTTATTTTCCTATAATTGATATCTTTGTTATTTTACCTATGATTGATTTCTTTGTTACCTTGCTTGGTTTTATTGGTCTTTCCATTATCTCTCTCCAAGATAATCGTTGTTATTTATTTTTTTAGTGTTCAGCCTTTTTTTTTGTCACAATATGCTAACTTTTACATTAACTTATAATGCCTAGCTATTATGTCTGGAAGTAGTATCCCTGCTATTAAGTGGTCAGAATTTGAGACCACTGTTCTCATTGAAGCAATGAAAGAAGCTGTACAAAATGGTCACAAATCCGGTAATTCATTTAACAAAACTGGATGGGAGAACATTACAAAGCAATTTCAACAGGCTTTAAATCGTTCAGTCGGGAGAGAACAGTTACGCAATAAGATGAACAAGTTGAAACAAGAGTATCAACAGTTCAAGAGACTGCTTGACACAACTGGATTTGGGTGGAACTCAATGACAAAAGCAGTCACAGTTGATGATGAGTCCGTATGGGATAGGGCAATACAGGTACCCTAGATTTCACTAGCTAGTTGAATTATTTAAAAATTAGATTACAATGAGTAGTACATATACGTGATACAATTACTGCTTATGCAGGCAAATCCAGGTTGGTTGAAATACAAGAAGTATGGACTAAACAATTGGCCAGATTTGAGCATGGTATTTGGGGATGCATATGCTACAGGTAACTTAGGGGTTGCCAGTGCTCAAGATTTTGATGACATCGAAGCTGTTAATACAGTTGATATTGAGCAATTCTCTCACTCCCCCAGTACCCCGGTGCATATAAGCATGAATGACCCCTTCCATGAGGATACTCATACTCCAACTCAGACCACCACAAAACGAAGTCTTGATAGGACACCTACGGGACGAAGAAAAAAGAGCGCCAATAAGGGAGATAGACACGTGAAGGACTTGTATGGGCAGTATTTATCCATGAAAATTGAGAAAGCATCCAGTACTTCTGTAACATCTCCTGTTCGTGGTGGGGTAGGTGCATCTTGTCCTCGAGATTTCAGTGTGAGTGCATGTGAGGCGGTGATATCCTCCATACAGGATATATCAAAGGAGATATATTTGAAGGCCACCAGTCGTATGTGTACTGATCCTAGTTGGAGGGAGTTGTTTGTCTGTGCAGAGCCTGCGAAGAGGATTTGGCTTTTAGATGCGTTGGATTAGTTGATGTTGTGTTTGAATGCTACTTTTGATAATTTTGGATTCAAGACTCTACATTTGGTGTGTGTAATTTTACTTATGGAGATACATTGCATGATTTGGCTTTTATTTCTTCCGTGTTTTTTTTCTTTTATTGATGTGTGTAATGTTGAACATGTGGTTTGGCTTGAGACAATGTGGCAGCTTGTTATGTTTAACAGATATTTGTTTCCAATTGTGTAGTAATTGTTTATTTATTGCAGTTATGTCAAATGCATTATGTGAAACTTCTAGTGATGAAGAAGATATGATCAGTCACATGGGAATGGAATTACTGAGTGAAGCTGTATATATTCGAGAACCATGTCGGGATAGTGTATTTCCAGGTGCTGTCATGATGCATGAGGTATTGAATGGGCATGCCAATAGATGCTATGAAGAGTTTAGGATGGAACGTCATGTCTTCCTTAACCTATGTGACTATGTTAGACATAGGGGGTGGTTGAAAGATACGACCAACATCCGAGTGGATGAACAACATAGAATGTTCCTATGGATTGTTGGGAAGGGTTCAAGTAATAGGGACACCCAAAATCATTTCAACCACTCAGGAGAAACAGTTAGTCGAACATTCAATGTTGTCTTGATTGCAATGCAACGCCTGGCTAAGGAAAAAATCAGACCGCCAGACGTCAATATGATACCGATAGAGATTGCACAGAACCCAAAATACTACCCTTTTTTCAAGGTAAATATGTTAATATGATACATGTCTGTAATTAAATATATGAATGTTTATATTCTTATATGTACTGGCCATTTAATTGTCAATATCTGTCAGCATTGTATTGGCGCCATAGATGGGACTCACATCCATGCGGTAGTTCCAAGAGAGGATCAAATTCGATATAGGAATCGGAAGGGGATCACAACTCAAAATGTGATGTGTGCATGTTCATTTGACATGCGATTCACATATGTGTATGCGGGATGGGAAGGTAGTGCAAACGATTGTCGAGTACTTGAACAGGCAAGAAGTGATCCTCGATTGAGTTTTCCTCATCCACCTCCAGGTATTAACTTTATACTAATATATTAGATTTTGCATTTGAGTGTATACGTAATAATATATATTATTTTATGTATGTAGGAAAGTATTATGTTGTCGACTCTGGGTATGCTAGCCAATCTGGGTTTTTGACACCATTTCGAGGTGAGAGATACCATCTACCGGACTATAAAGGTCGTAGAAGATCCCCAAGAACAGCGAAAGAGTTGTTCAATTATAGACATTCATCACTTCGGAATGTTATTGAACGCACATTTGGGGTATTGAAGAACAAATTTAAAATTTTAAGGCTAATGCATCAGTTCCCATTGGAAACTCAGGCATCAATCGTACTGGCATGTTGTGGGCTACACAACTATATTCGAGAAGAGCATATTGCTGACGCAGAATTCGTGGGGATGAACGATGATTTAAAAGTTGCAGAAGATGACTTGAATCCGCCACATGAAGATTTCGTTGATCATTCTACAATACAATCAAGTCAACGAAATCGGGCAAAAGAGATGAATGCCACTAGGCTAAGAATTACAAATGCAATGGCTAGACAGCAAAGGATGCCAGAACTAGTTGAAAACTAAAACCGATAACTATTTTGGCAAAACTGAAAACCTAAATTGATGTTTCAACCCACGTAGTACTTGTTTTATGGTACATTTATATATGTGGTACAAGTTGATATATTATTATGAATGTCATATATTTGGATGCTATATTAACTTTTTTGATAAATAAATTTCTGTTACAGATGACTTCTTCTATGCCCCCACTCATGATAGCAACTTGTGAAATTTGTGGGAAGAGTTGTGGTAAATATACAACCAAGTCGGGTAAAAATATTGGAAGAGAATTTTTCAAGTGTGAAGATTCATGTAATTTTTTCATGTGGGTGGACCAACTACATCTATGTAGATGTGGTAAAGGTCAATGCAAAGTACGAACTGCGACGAAAGGTCCAAACAAGGGACAGTATTTTCTATGTTGCCCAAATTCAACTGGGGTAATTTATTTCTACTATTGACCTATACCTATAGGTAATTTATGATTTTTGTTTAATTCGATGCTAAATTTCAACGACCCTAATCACATATATTATTTGATATAGGCTGATAACCGTGGATGTGGTATGTTTGTATGGTTGAAAGATGAAGCACATATCTCTACCATACAACATACATTATGTTCAGAAAGCTCAAGCTCAACATCAATATCATCCAGACCACTTTCGGTTTCAAACGAGTACATGAAAGGATATCTGGAAGGGACACTTAAAGGATTAGAGGACCAAACAAATAAGATGAAAGACATCCTCCATGCATTCAAGTCTTTAGACTTAGAAAAAAAGTGAAAATTTGGGGAATTATGTAATAGTTAACTTGCACAAGGCATTGTTAATACTGTATTTTATTCATCCTTTGGAAACCATGTTTTTTTCATTGGTGTGTAATATTTTATTGTCCCAAAAAAATTTATATGCTTATAGTATTTTAATGTTATTTTTGTAATTATTGACTTAAAAGAAAAGTAAAAAAAAAAACTGTTTCTGAAACAAGCATTACCAAACGGCAGAAATGTCGTTTCTGCGTTCTGAAACTGTTCTAGAAACAGATTCACCAAACAGCTTTAAATCGTTTAAAAACGGCGTTTTGACACAGAAACTGAAATTTCCGTTTCTGACACGAAACGGAGTTT
>NW_024869045.1:0-39898 GCF_013358625.1 Macadamia integrifolia
GTATAAAGACCTTAAACAAAATTACTGGTGGCCAAGCATGAGAATCACAATAGCCCTGTATGTAGCGACTTGTCTTACATGCCAAAAAGTAAAAGCTGAGAGGCATCGACCTTATGGTACTCTTCAGCCACTCCCAGTACCAGACTGGAAGTGGGATAGGATTACAATGGACTTTGTCACTGGACTACCATGCACACCTAAGGGGATGGATGTAATATGGGTGATAGTTGATTGGCTTACTAAGACTGCTCATTTCATTCCCATCAAGACCAAGTTCTCTATGGCCAAGTTAGCACAACTTTATATGGATAACATAGTGCGCTTGTATGGAGTGCCAGTGAGCATTGTGTCAGATAGGGACCCATGGTTCACTTCTAGATTTTGGAAAAGCTTCCAGCATGCTTTGGGATCACAATTGAATTTGAGTACTGCTTTCCACCCGCAGACTGATGGTCAGTCGGAGCGAACCATACAGATATTAGAGGACATGCTCAGGGCATGTGCAATGCAAATGTGTGGTAGTTGGGAAGAATATATACCCCTTATAGAGTTTGCCTATAACAACAGCTATTAAGCTACAATTGGGATGACTCCATATGAGGCATTATATGGTAGGAAGTGTAGAACTCCTCTGTATTGGAATGAGGTGGGCGAACACCGAATGTTAGGACCTGAAATGATACAGATGACTTGTGACAAGGTTGATGTTATTCAAGAAAGGATTAAGGCAGCTCAGTCACGTCAAAAGAGCTATGCAGACAACCGCAGGAAAGACATTGAGTTTCAAGCAGGAGAAAAGGCGTTTCTCAAGATTTACCCTACTAAAGGGTTGCAAAGATTTCATAGAAAGGGTAAGTTGAGCCTGAGATACATTGGCCCATTTGATATCTTAGCTCGGGTTGGCTCAGTGGCCTACATGCTTGCTCTGCCACCTTCTCTCGGGAATGTTTATAACGTATTCCATGTATCCATGTTGAAGCGATACGTTCATGATCCATCGCATGTATTACCTGTGGAACCAGAATATCTAGAAGCTGATATGACCTATACAGAGCAGCCAGCTAAGATCTTGGACCGAAAAGTGAAAATCCTTCGCAACCTTTCCATTTCCTTCGTGAAGGTACGATGGGAAAATCATTCACTTGAAGATGCATCTTGGGAGAAAGAGGATGAAATCCAAGCCAAGTATCCTCATCTGTTCGAATAACCAGGTACGCCAATTTCGAGGACGAAATTTTCAAAAAGGGGGGGTAAATGTGATACCCTACTTTTTAAAACCGGTCTAATTACACGATTAACCTGGTTTAACCATGCAGGACCCGAACCAGAGTGGGTTAAGGTGGGTTCCTTATGAACCATGATGGCAAGGGTGACTTTGAACACAAGTTGACCAGACAAATCTGAGTTAGTGCTAGAGGAGACGGGTGTACTCAAGCCGTGCACATGCACGTATCATAAGGCCATGTACGGGTAATGCTGGTAGGTAGCCATATCCTAAAGTGCATACGTAGAATATACCTTGTGCCAAGAATGAGATACACACCGAGAGTCAAATTCCATCAAAATCCCACTTGTTGGTAAATTTTCGGCTCTCAGGTGGGCGGTCACAGGCGGGCGCATCCGCCCACCTGAGTGACCCACCCATGTGGTTACTAGTTATTTTAAAAAAGTATAAATAGCATTATTGTGTTTTTCATTTTCTCATTTATTACATTAAGGAGTTTGGTGAGAAGAGTAAAGAGGAGAGAGAAAAGAAGGGAGAAAAGAGAACGGAGAAGAAGAAAAGGGAAGGAAGAGGAGGAAGGAAAGGATTTAAGCGGCGCCAAGTTTTGATCTTCCCATTCCGACGCCGGAAGAGTGATCCCCAACACGAGATCTACGATTGAAGGTGAACAAAGGCTATGTTTTTTAAACTTTCACCAAACCCAAGTAAAACCCTTGATTTGGGTAGAGTTCCTTGAGGTCTTGTAAATCCCCCTTGAGATGATGAATCTAAGGTTTAATAGATGGTCTATGAGTTGATTTTAAAGTATTTGAAGAAGTGTTTACAAGATTAGTTTCTTGTGTTAATGGAAAATATAGTTGGAATTTTGAAGTTTCCTGATATTTTTCTTGGGAAATATGTTATTGATCATCTTTTTGCTATAGGATATGCAAAAGTTAAGTCTTCACCCAAGTATGGTATTGAACAGAGCTACTTGGAGGGCTATGATCCGAGTTGTTGATTTGTGAGGGGATGTCCAAATATGATCTTTTTTTTTTTTTTTAAACCTTGGATCCATGTAGCCGACCCCATTCAGTTGGGATAAGGCTGAGTTGTGTTACTATTGTTGTTGTGTCTTTTTGCTATGGATTATTAAGCAAAACTATGAATGATGACAGTTGGTTCCTATAAGCTTCCGTAGTTCCGCATGCGTATATTCTTATGGGGTGCTCGTTGTACTGAGAAGTTGCCTTAATATCTATTGTCAGCACATGGAGTTTTTGTTAGATGAAGTATTCCATCCAATTTTGAGCAAAATGCTATTCGTCATCTTGTTGGTATGAACCTTGCCGCTCAATGGCTTATTCAATATTTACAAACATATCCACAGATAATTCAAATGCTAGTACTGAAACATCATCAACAATTTCTAACGAGATTGGTTTAAATCGTACAACAAATTAATACAAGTCTGATGTTGAAATCAGTTTCCTAGATTTAAACTTTGGCTATGGTGCTATGTTGACTAGTTTATGCTTTAGAGTTTACTTATCAAATGGAAACATTGTTATTAAATGGGCCGTTGATCTTAATAAATATGCTTGTAAAAGCTTAAAGTTGAACTATCTTGAAATTGAGGTGTATAATGGATCTGTAGAAGAATTTTTCGAATTACTGAAGGAATGAGAGAACTATGCAAGGACTTTTTTTTGTTTGGAAAAGAAAAAAAAGTACCAATTTCCGAGGAATAAAAAAATGAAGATGATAGGTCCATGATTCACAAAGAAGAATTTGAAGTGAGAAGCATTTTTAGCATTTGCTTGGATGACCCAAATGAGTGCAAGAAATATGGTTTTTGGTAGTTTTTGGGGTCCACTAAAGAAACATCCATATTTTTTAAACGATTAAACCCACTAATGCCTTGGCAAAGAGGCCCTCCACATATGACATCAACATCACCAGGAAGTGATAAAATGTTTGATTTGACACCATTCGTCACAAAGTTTTTAATCCACTTTTTACAATTGTTAAGTCCTTCAATAGGATCCCATGTGTCCTCACTTGGTCCATAGCCCTTCAAACGAACATTTAGATATAATCAATATTTCTTGCACTCATTTGGGTCATTGAAGCAAATGCTAAAAAAACTTCTCACTTCAAATTCTTCTTTGTGACTTGTGGACCTATCCTCTTCATCTTTTCTTCCTTAGAAACTGGTATCTTTTTTCTTTTCCAAACAAAGAGAAGTCCTTGCATAGCTTCTCCAATTCCTTCAACAATTCTAAGAAGTCTTTTACAGATTCATTATGCACCTCAGTTTCGGGATGGTTCATCTTCAAGCTTTTACAAGCATTTTTATTAAAACCAATAACCCATTTAGTAATAAGGTTTATGTTTGATAAGTTAGCTTCAAAGTAGAAACCAGTCAACATAGCATCACAGCCAAAGTATAAATCTAGTAATCTAATTTCAGCATCAGACTTGCATTCACCTGTCGTACCTTTTAAATTGGTCTCGTTAGAAATTGTTGACAATATTTCAGTACTAAAATTTAAATGATTTGTGGATATATTGGTAATTATTGAATAATCCATTAAGCATTACATATCATAATAAAAGTCACCGAGTGGCAAAGCATATTGCTTAAAATTGGTTGGGATGTTTCGTCTAACAACTCCGTTTGTTGACAATATATATTAAGGCAACTTCTCAGTACGACGTGCACCCCATAAGAATACACGTATGCAAAACTGAAGAAGCCCATAGGAGCCAACTGTCATCATTTGCAGTCTTACTTGATAATCCATGGCAAAAAGACGTTCAATAACAAATTTCCCAAGAAAAACACCGAAAAACTTCAAAATGTCAACTACATTTTCCATTAACACAAATTTCAGTTTAAAAAGTTGAAAATGTCAATAAATATAACCAATTGGTGGTTTTTGGGGTCCTCCAAAGGTGCATCCTTGTTTCTAAATGATTAAACCCAATAATGTCTTGGCAATGAGGCCCTCCACATATGACATCATCACTGGGAAGTGGAAGATGTTTGATTTGACACCATTCGTCAATTTTTTTAATCTACTCTTGGCAATTGCTAATCTCTTCATTTTAGTCTTTAGTGTGTTCTCACTTGGTCCATAGCCATTCCAACGAACCCTTAAATATAATCCATATTTTTTGCACTCATTTGGGTCATCAAAGCTAATGCTGAGTGATGCAGATCTGAGATCCAAAGCAGGAATCAGATTGCTTAGGAGCCCACCCAGTTACCAAATAACACAACCCAAGAATAGAATGCCAAAATTGTAAATATTTGAATCTTGTAAGATGGTGGCAGGCTTATAAATAAAAGGGTCTTAAAAGGGTAAGTGGAAGTTAAAGTAAATGATGGGATATGAAGGGAATTAGTGACGCAATTAGGCGTGGGAAATTTTGGGAGTAATTAGGTGATTTTTGTTTTCTTAATTTTTAGTGTAGGGTGTGGCAAATTTAGTAGGAGATTTTATTTCAATTGTTATTTAGGGTAGTTTCCAATTTATTTAGTTTCCCATTTTACACTATTGCTTCCCTTTATATGGATGTAACCCAATGAAGAATTCAGAATTTTGGAGAATTAGAACTTGATAATTTTGGGTGTCTCCCATGGTTGCCATGAAGCTTGCATCTCCCCTTTTGCATCCCTGAATTTTCTTCTTCTTTGTTCTCTTCTCTGATCTTCTCTTTTTCTCCCTGTCTTGTCTTTTTTTTTCTTTCAATCTCTTTCTTGGTGGTTTTCTCTTCTAGCTCTGTTCTGGGCGGTAGATACAGAATTGAAAGAAGTCTTCACAGAGGTCTTATTTCCACTCAATTGACCTTGATGTTTGGGTCGAGAGTAGGGCTATCATAGGCGATCAGAATACTGGAGTTCCTTCCTCAAATCATCCTCCATTGAGAGCTGGCCAACTAGTTGTAGGTTTTGTTTCTTTCATCACCGCCAGATCTGGGTGCGGAGGGTGTTTCTCCTCTTTGGTTGCTATTTCGACATGTCTTCCTGTTGGAATCACTAGGCCATAGGCTATCCAAGCTTCACCCAATTTTTGGGGCTAAATCGATGTGCATGGAGGAAGTTCTCATCACCGTAACCCTTCATTTTGCTGTTGGCTATTGTTTTTGTCGTGAGGTTGAAGACAACCTCATAAAGTGAGTTTTTTTTCCCATATTTCCTAAAGTGCCCCTACCTTTTATGCATATTTTGGTTTGTCCTTAGTTTAATTCATATTCCTAGTTTGTCCTTGGCTATACTTTTGCTTTCCACTCAAGTCACATTTTGCCTTCCCTTGGTTAACTTCCAATTAATTACAAAACTGCCTTTCTATTATGAGTTTCTACCTATTTACAGGTTTGCCATTTTCAATGAAAATTTGATTTTATTTACAGTTCTACTATCTTGTTGAGACTCTATTTTAATTATAAAATACCATTGATCATTGTAATTGACTAATTGAGTGTCCAAGTGGGCCCTAAGCGATCCAAGTTTGATCTTTGGAACCTGGATCCGCATCAATTAGTAATTATTGGGTTGGGGTAAATTAAGAAGCAAAAATAGAAAGATATGATAATGGGGGTTAAAGTCTAAAGATGAAAGCAATATGGGAAAAATCATAGTTTTGAAGGCGGTAAGGCGACGGAGGTGTTTGAGGGTCTTTCGGAGTGCCTTAGCAATAAGGCGGGCATAAAACGTCGCCTTATTGACTAAAGCATTCTTGTGTAATTTTTTTATAAAATCAATCTATTTGGATCAAATCCTAGTTGAATCCTATTACTCATATGCTAAATAAATATTAAAAGTTCATATTCATACCAATGCAAGATATTCATCAAGAAAAAAAAATCAATAAAGTGAATAAACTAAGTTCATTTTCATCAATCATCAATCATCAATCATCAATATTCAATCATCAATCATTAATCATCAATCATCAATCATTATAACATATTAACATATAATATAAATACATAATTATGAAAAAAAAATATAAATATAAAAAAAAAGACATAAAATATTCAAGTATTTATTATACTTATCTCTATGATGCCAGAATGAGTGCCTAAGCCCTAAGGTCATCTACTATATTTCTACTCCTGTCAAAGAAGTAATTAAGAACTTAGAATTAAAAAATATCGAAAGTAAAAATCGAGATGCAAAATTAAATGGATGAGAAGTGACTAACTTGGGGATTCTTATCATTCCAAAAAACTTCAATGAAGAAAAAACATAAAGTAAACTAAAATGCTTAAAGTTTAGTAAACAATGAAAGTCAAATACTTAAAAGTTCAAGGACTCAAAAAAATTTAAAGTTTAAAGACTCAAAATACTTCAAAGTTCAAAGACTCAAAGTTCAATCCAAATCAGTAATTAAATTAAAATCTTCTTCTTCTGCATTCTGTTGTTGGCTTGCATCATTTGGAGCTATGCCATAATCGTCATCAATGTTTTAATCATCACGAACATCATCTTCACTCATCTCATCCACTTCTTCATCTGAAAAATCCTCAAGCTCAACCCTCCTACTATGCTGGGTATAGCAAATATTGGTTCCATTAGCAGATGCTGGAGCCCTCCTTGGTCTATTGTGGCCTTGATTTGATGAAGATGCCCCAAGTGCCCTATCAACATCTCTCCAAGTGAGATCATTCTCAGGATGAACTAATTCATCTTCTGATTCACCAATCATCCACTCACTACTCAAATTAAGCTCATCAAGCACTAATGGATTGTAGTTTCTGTTTTGTACTTTTCTTTCTTGGAACCTTGCTTGAAGTCGACGATTATACTGAATGTAGACAAGATCATTTAACCGTTAATACTCTAACCTATTTCTCTTCTTGGTGTGAATCTGAAAAACATTAATAATATGAGGTTATTTTCAATAAAACCATATTAAGTGAAGTATAGGTACTCAGAACTCAATACTCGCAAATTCAAATGTCCTCCAATTACGCTCACAACCAGAAGATGAACAACAAAGACCAAGTATGCGCAATGCAACTTTTGAAAGGTCAGGAGTAGAACTTCCATGTCGAGACCACCAAGTGACTATAAATATATAATATAAATAAAAATAAGTTACGTAAAAAATCGACATACAAAGTTCCAAACTAATTAGAACTTTAAAAGGAAATATACTTACTTGGATTCAACTTGTCCCTTTGTCTAATCGCCATGTCCTTTGAAAAACTTCCTTGAGCAGTGGTATACTTGTCAACCTAGAGAATGATCTTATCTTGCAGGGTCTCCTCAGGAACCAACCTTGCAAGAACATCATTAAAGGCATTACTTGCTTTTTGAGCAAAGTCCAACTCATTATCTAGATTATCTGCTATTGCCTTAAAGAATTTGTTTAGATTGAGGAAAAAGGTAGCTAAATATATTGGTCCTTCCATCATAGTCTCACAACAGTGATCAATAATCCCTATTATTTTCTTCTATTTCCTTTCATTGTCTCTAAATATTTTTTTGATGTTCTTCTTTGCCACTTGCACTGCCATATATATTTCAGGCATAATAGGCAACTCATCACCATCTACACTCCTCAAGAGTTGAAGAAGAAGCTATGATGCTCTTATACAATCCATCACAACATTCCAGAATGTTTTAGCAAGCACAGTTTCAGAAGCTTTCTTCCCTACCTCTATAGATGCAAGCTTAGAATTGGACCATTCATCATCAACAAATAATTTTTTCAAAGATTCTTTGTGCTTGTATAAGCTCTGGAGTGTTAAAAAGGAAAAGGAAAATCTAATCACTCCAGCCCTCACTAAGTCTCCCCTTGTTTTTTGCTTCATAGCTTTAAGAAGGCGAGTGTGCTTGTAGATGAATGCAGTTAATTTCCTGCCCTTTGATATAATAGACATATAAGAGCGTAATTTTCCTATGTCCTCCATCATAAGGTCTATGCAATGAGCTACATATGGACTCCAAAATAACCTCTTCCTTTTCACCATTAGTAGTCGACCCACTGCAATATAGTTGACAACATTATTAGAGATTACTTGAACCACATAATCTTCAACAATCTCTTCAACCATACTATCAAGTAGATTAAATAACATTTCAGCTATTTGTGATTGGTTAGATGTATCCACAGATTCCAAAAAAAAGTCCCCTCCAGACAGTTGACAAGAAAATTAATTAGATGACTTCCTCTCTTGTCTGTCCACTCATTGGATATGAGTGTGCACCCATATTTCCTCCAATATCCTTGATACTTCACCTTTAACTCATCAATTTTATCATTTTCAGACTTCAATAGAGGCCCCCTATATTCATGCTATGAAGGGGGCTTGAAACCTGATCCATATTGACCAATAGCCTCTATCAATTCCTCAAAACTCCTTAACTTCAAAGCATTAAATGGAACACTATTTTCATAAGCCCACCTTGCAAAGTAAGAATGAAATTTATCACTTTCTTCTTTTCCTCTTACACAGTTCTCCATTGTTGTCTGATATGGACCTTTATCTAGCCTATCTGCAACCACTTCTTCGGGAGTCCTCCTCATATGCTTATCCATGAGACCCCTTACTTGTTGTTTGGATTGTGCTTGAATGATAGCTTTATTTCTTCTTAAAGTTGTCCCAGAGCTAGGGATAGGACATGAGACCCCCAAATCGGATACTATATTCTATTGTGGTCCCATTACTTCTGTAGGTTCATCACTAACATCCAAATCATCCAAACAATCAAGGTTCCTCTTCCTTTGGTTCTTCAAGATTGCATCTCTCATCTCTTTAGCAATTGCTTTTGTTGTTTTCGCACACTTGGCTACTTCTCCATAGCAACCAATATGATGTTGCTTCAATCGTTTTATTCCTCTCTTGACATCCTTCCCACAAAGGGTACACTTAATCCAATTTCTGTCTAATATGTCAGGCCAGTACCCATATTTCCATCTAGGATCATTTGATTTAGCACTCCTTTTTGGATCCTTGCTTGGATCAATCTGTGACTGTGTAGTAGCAGCAGTACTTGTATTTTCACCCCTACTACTACCACCATTTGTTTACACAGATGAGTGGATTCAACTTGTCTCTTTGTTTAACACTGTAATGTAAAAAGGTAATCAGAATAAGAAAAATTAATAAAAGGGAATATTACTACTATAAAGGAATATTAGCCTATTAGGTAATAAGGTAATAAAAGCAAATGCCTCCATTAAAGAGATATGGGAAAACCAGAATAAGAAAAAGAAAAAAAACTCCAGGAAAAATAACCCAGTTGTATACTTATGTATCCAGAGATATGAGAAATTGAGAAGACGGAATAAATAAAAAATGGAGACATTAACATAATAACATCAAAATCCACTCATCTGGTTAAATACAGAAGCTAACTCCATTCAAGTTCCTAGTTTTCAGTTTAAAAATTAGAAGACAGATTAGAGAAGAATGAAAGAAAATATTAGAAAATACTCGACATAGAAAAATAAACAATAGCATATCTGAGAATTGCATACCGAATTATAGATAACAGATCAAAGTGTGTGTGTGTGTGTGTTAAAGGGAGTAGAGGCTGGTAGCCATCATTAACTATTTCTAGTCTAAATATAACCAATAAGAAACACTTCTTGTATTCTTGAAAATTGAAAACAATACTTAAGCAAAATTACAAAAAGCCTCTTAGCTAACTTTATTGCATCGGAAAGAATAAGCCAAAACTCTGAATACAATTATTATGACTAAAAGTCTAAAGTAAAATTAAAAATAAAGGAGAAAGAAGAAGGGAGAAAACACATAGTAACTCGAAAGACTCACCGTAGGAAGAAAAAAAAAACTGTTAAAGACTTGAGAGTCGTTACATGAGATTCGTACGACTGTAACGACTCTCAAAGTCTCACCATAGGAAGAAAAAAAACTGTTAAAGACTCGAGAGTCGTTACATGAGAGTCGTACGACTGTAACGACTCTCAAGTCTTGCCGTATGGTGTATGATGAAGATGAAAGAAGAAGGAAGAAGAAGGGAGAAGAAAGAAGAAGAGAGGAAAAAAAAAGGTCACAAAGAAGATAAGAAAAATTAGAAAATAGAAAAATAAACAATAACATATTACATACCTGGAGAGAGTGGAAGGAACCTTTTCCGAAGGTTTCCGAAGGCTGCTTGAGGAGAATAATAGTCGCTGGAGAAGAATTGAAGGAGGAGGGACGAGGGAGTGAGGGACCTCACCGTCGACTCTTAGGTTTTGTGATTTGGAGTGGAGACTGAGAGATATGCGATTTACGGTTTTGTCTTTTAAGTTATAAAGTTTTTGATGCATCACATGTGCATCAAACTTATACACCTGGCAATGACAAAATTTAATTTGGAATCTTCATCAAGCAATTTTAAAACTGTGTTTAAAAAAAAAAAAAAAAACCCATAAGGCGATCGCCTTTGTCATAAGTCGTCATAAGGCGTCGCTTAAGATGCCTTATAGTGCCTTATGCTATAAGGCAACTACCATACCCACTTCACGTAAGGCAGAGCATTGCCTTATCAATTCATGATAGAAGATAGTGTCTTCTTCCTTGGGATCGAAACAGGGCAAGCAATTGAGAGGAGTTTCAGTTCGAGAGAGCTTCTCAACTAGACCTCGGCTTGGCCTGAAACTTCAAACGAAAGGTCATTGTAGCAAGTTTTCTATGAACCCAGCGCTAGAAGATCTTGACATCCATATCTGAAGTGTTTCAAGCATGCAACTAAGTTTGGCGGTGGTAAAACTCAGATTTGAGTCTAGTTTGGATTTCTTCACAGCAAAGCCACACTTTGGAGGAGATGTTCTAGGGTTTGTGTTGCCTAGGAGAGGGCTATCTTCACTCAAGATCCCAGCCGAAGCAGATCAAGCACTAAGGAGATCTAAAAGCTTGAATAGGGCTACAAATGTTGCCAAAAGCTGGGGCTTTCTAGCAAGGAGAGACAGTCACAAAATAGAATTAGAAAGAAGAAGATAAGAGAGGGAAGAGGAGAAGATGGTCAGAGGAAGGGGAGATAATCGCAGCTCACTACAACAATGGTTTCAAACTTGGAAACAGCCAGTCAATTCTCAAAACTAAAAACTGAAATCTCCATTGTCTTACATGAGTACTTGAAGGAAAATAACATCAATTAGTGAAACTAATTTAAACCTAAATTAGCAACTGAAATCTGAAATTGAATCTCCCTACTAACATGACCAAACCCTACATTAACAATAAAGGAAACAAATCAAAGTACTAAATTAATCCCAATTCTTCCCACACCCAACTGCATCACCGAGAAACCTTCTCATTTCAAATTCTTTTTTTTTGAATCATAGACCTATCCTCTTTATCTTTTTCTTTCTCAGAAATTGGTACTTTTTCTTTTTCAAACAAAGTGTGACACCCAAGAATACGGTAAGTACTAGACGCACCTAGGAGATCGGTGTGGTATCCCCACCAAGAATACGACAAGTACCATGGGGTTTGGGAGATTGGTGAGGGTGTGTAAGCTTTAGTCTCACATCGCCTGGGGGAAGATTACTAGGGTAGTTGATAACCTTTAGCTTCCTTAAATATGGCACAATGCGTTTTAAAGCCTTGAGGCCCATGGGCCAAAGAGGACATTATTGTGCCAAGGATAATAGGGCCGGGGCGTTACATGAAGAGAGTCCTTGCATAGCTTCTCCCATTCTTTAGTAATTCCAAAGTCTTCTTTAGATTCATTCCACACCTCAGTTTCAGGATGGTTCAACTTCAAGCTTTCACAAGCTTATTTATTATGATTAACAACTTATTTAGTAACAAGGTTTACACCTAATAAGTTACCACCAAAGCATAAACCGTCGACGTAGCACCACAGCTAGGGTATATATCTAGTAATATGATGTCAACATTAAACTTTAATTCATCTGTTGTACCTTTTAAACTAGTTTCACTAGAAATTGTTGATGATGTTTCAGTGCTAGATTGGAATTATCTGTGATTTGCAAATGTTGAATAAACTATTGAGTATGACATATCATAATAAAAGTCGCCGAGAGGTTAGGTTTTCTCTATGAACCTGAAGTTATATCTGGAGTAACTTGTACAATTCTTAGCTTAGAAACAACACAATCAAGTGGGTTGTCACCCCTTATTTCAAAATACCCACTTATTGTCAATTAGATTGGCATGATCATTAATGACAATATCTTCGGGTTTGAAAAACCATTATGTAGTAAAATATGGTTTCTATTTCACACAATTCAACAATTCCATCATTGAAATCTCGCCCTCTATCATTGCGTTTGATATAAGCATTGTCATTGACATTGTACACACTTTCGTCAATCTCTGGCTGCCTGTAATGACACCTTACACATAGAACCTCCTCTTCCTCTTCATAACTTTAAAAGCTTTGGCTCTTTTTTCCATTTCCATTCTTCACATTATTGAATCTATGAGGCCAAAGACCAAGCACTTCGGACTCTGGAACAAGTTTTCCATATAAGCAGCCCTCATCGCTCAACACAATATTCTGAGCTTTCTTCGTTGGACTAGTAGCTCTGGAAGAGACTGTTCCTCCTCCTACGCCTTCTGCTTCTTTGCACAACTCTCGTCATCCATCAGCTCCTTATCAATTTGGCTATTTTCTGAACCATCATCGGTGTCATCCATCGTTGGCTTCACCGGAACCACCTTGTTCTTCAACCTAGCATGCCGCTTTCCAGTGAATGACATTTAGTGAGACGATAGAGAATAGGGATTTGCAGAGAGGGGAAGCAACTACCGAGGCCTAAGTAGAACAATACTTTATCCATTATTAAGTCAACTCTCCCCCTTAGGGGAGAAATTTTATGGGTCATCTACCTTATTTAGATGGCAACTCTCTTAGAAGAAGATAGGTGAGCAAGCATGTATCCTTCACTATCCCTTATGACAAACCATTCAGAAGAACAAAAGATCTAAGGAAGGCAGAATTAGGTCAATCAGCTTTCTTTCTTTGTCTTTCATCTCCCCCTTTCTTCTTATATCACAGAATTTGGGAAAAGGTTGGGATGGGATGTGGTATCTTCTGCATAACATCTCTCTCCCTCCCCACCATACCACAAACATGTGAGAGAAAGATGTAAAACAACCAAAAGACAGGACGGAGATATTAATAATCCCTTGTATCCCTCACACCTAGGGGTTGAAGATTATGAAACTAGTCAAGTGATTGAGCAACACCGATTTCGGGTTGGTTAAGATCGTTGTTGGTTGCATTCGGTTTTAAGAAGGAGGAGGAGCAGGAGGAGTAAAAATGGGGGAAAAAAAAAAAGAATAAATAAAAAACACAAGCAAGTCTAATACAAAAGAGGGAGAAAAATGAAGGGCGAAGAGGAAGACATAGAAGCAAAACTTTTAGGGGAGGTAATTTTCATCTTCCCTTTTGATTTCCCCCCACTTCCTTTAACTTATGAAGAAACACATAAATCTCAAGCCCTTCAATGGCTAGCTCCAAAGTACTCTTCACATCTTCAACCACACTAGTTATGTCCTTGATTTGAACACTATCACATCCTTACCATATTTGGTGAGAGGTTCGAAAGAAAAAGGCCGCAAATGATGAAACAGAGGATATTTTTTTAAAATATATACCCTCGATATTAATAGTTATCACGGCGTGCTCATTAAAATTTTGCGCAAAAACAATAATAATAGTTTTTGGGAATCAATCATAAACGATTCTTCAATTGTTTGTGAAATTTAATCTAAATTCATTTTAATTTATATTCAATATCAAAAAATTGTCAAAAATCATACCAAACACTTACAAAAATTGAAATATGTCAAATAAATAGAAATATAAATCATACCAAAGAGAGCCTAGGTATCATTTGTGTTTTTGTTTTATGGTCTATTAAAAATATATATATATATATATATATATATATATCATTGAAAACCATTTTTTATCTAAAAACAAAAATTGTTTGCTAACTACTAAACATAATAAATTGTAGAATGAAAATAGGTTTGGTATGCCTATATGAAGAATCATTTTTCGACTTCCATTGCATCCAATTGTTGATCCACTCGAGCATGTCAAGTGAGACTTTCCCTGAAAGGATTCCCATCCAATTGTTTATCCACGTCCATGACCTAACCTTCACATCTTTGTGCCTTGTCCAGATGAATCTATTTGAGCATCCATAGAAAAACAGATGGTAGGCACTGTTAGAGGCTAGAAGCCGATTCATAGAGCAGGTACATAACCCTATATGACATTGGCATACACCTTATTTGTGCCATTCAGAAACTTAAGGACGTGAACTACACTAACATTTACATTGGGGTTGAAAAAGTGGACTGATGGTCACCCCCTCTTCCTTATCATCTCCCATGATGTGTACTCTGCCATATCATCTTTCCATAACAATAGCAATCCTACTTAATTCTTCATAAAAATGATTAAAATGATTAAAATGATTAACTATTTTAATGCATAAATCAAAATTAATTTTCTCTTCTATAAATGGACTACTACACGTGAGGCACAATTTTTACTTTTTTTTTTTTGCCTCCTAATGTTAATTACCGGATTGCTTTTGACATAGCTGGGATTGCTCCAACAAGTCTCGTTTTTCTCCAAAAAAAAAAAAAAAAAGGGTAAGAGTGCAATATTGGATTAATAAAGTATCAGGTAAATCGGGAAGCTAATAGAAGTGTAGAGAGAGAGAGAGAGAGAGAGAGACTGACTCCGGAAGCAGAGGAGGTGAGAGTGTGGGCACAACATGGGGCACGGTGACCTTGTAGGTGTTCCAGCACATCTCTAGGCCATGGTAGGTCAGAACTGGGTGCAGCTACGACTTTGAACCAATCTATCCAATGGGAGATACGGGAAGAGACATGAAGAGTTCGCAGAGGTCACAAGAACGGCAGGGAGGAGGAGGAGGAGGAGGAGGAGGAGGTCGGGACATGTCTTTCTAATTAAAAGATGAAATGACCCTCTTACCCTCAATTTTGAGATATTTTGATGTAGATACGTATCTATGGAGTGATCCATACCCATCTGGGTATCCAGTGAGAGATGAACCGGATCCATATTGGTTGGTCTAGTAGGATTTTAAAAATTTACTTTATTTAGGAAGATTGTCATTGATTTTATTTTATTCACTTTATTTTAACAAGTTAGGTACACGTAGGATTTAGAGAGTTGATTTGCAATTTATTTCTTGGTTTAGGGTAGTTTCTTATTTCAGTTGAGTTTCTATTTTATTTTTTATTTTCCTTGAAATTGGTTGTAACCAATAGATAAGTCAGATTGAAGAAAATATGAATTGAGTGAGGTATGAGCGATTCTCCTTTCTCCCCCCTTCTTAGTGTGATTTCTCTCTCTCTCTGCAACTCTGAGACCCCTCTCAGGGATTTCTTCCCTACCCCTACCGGTAATAGAGAAAGGCTAGGGGTGGGGTTTATGTCACCAACAAAAGAAGTTCAATAGCTTGACGACGCAATTTCAGGTATGATTTTCTCTTTTTCCCGCTCTCTCCTTCTTCTTTCTTCTATCTCTCTCTCTTCTCGACTTTCTTTCTTCTTCTCGCCTTTTCTTCTTCTTTTCTCTGAAATTCTGTTCATTCTTCTTCTTTTTTTGTCTTCTATTTTTTGTTTCTGTCTCTTCTTCTTCTTCTTTCTTTTGTTTTTTTTTTCACCTAAAATAATTAATTCATCATTCAAATCATTTTTCCATGTCCATCGACCACAGCCAATATATAGAAAATAGAGACATGAATTAGAAACTCTTCTAACATAGTATCTAGCCTAAACTAGGAAATAACCATAAAAAAGAAACTAATGCAAAGGAAATAAATCCTAACTCCTACATTCAAATCTGGAAAATTAAGGCATGAAATAAAATACTAAGTAACTACTAATTTTATTTCGAACTCTTATTGGACCAAAACCCTAGGTTGGACTGATTCTTCTTGGCTCTTGGCTTCCAAAGCCAGTCATGCTAGTCCAACCAGGTAAGGGCAACCGTATCTGCATCACATTTTAATCATGTGCTCACTAATATAACCACAAAAATGAAGGAAAATAGTTTATGACCAAAATACGAAAATAGGTCTTGAACCCATTATGGATTTTGTATTCTACTGATTTTTTAAAATAGAAACGGGATCCATAAGTGATACCAAACACACATAGAAATAAAAATGTTATTGTATGAAAAAAAACAAAAACAAAAATAATACCAAAGAGAGCGTAACTGGATTGAATCCACAGATTATGAGTGATTAGGTTTAAAACCTAATTAAAACCCTAATTAAATTTGTGAGTGATGGATTATAATTTTTAGATTGAATCCATGAATTAAAGATGATTAGATTTAGAATCATAATAAAAACTCTAATCAATTGTGGATGATTATTTTTTAAACCCTAATTGATTAGAAATGATTAGTTTTGAAACTCTAATCGATTAATGATTATTAGGTTTGAAACTCTAATCAATAAGAATTATTAAGTTTAAAACCCTAATTATTGAGGATGAACAATACCCATGATACTCTTCATTAGATTAAAAATAAATAAGAAAATATCCAAATGGATGATTAAAGTATTAAACAATGTTATTAGCATCCAATGCAATTTTAGGGATAATTTTTTAGCCCCATGTCATCAAGTCTAAAATTATTATTTGGTTTGATGTGAGTGATATTAAGTATATTCTAGTATGAGAGAGTTTCATGAATTTGATTAAGTTGTAGCCACCAAAATAGTCTTCTTGATTGAATTTGGGGAATATCGGTCTTATACAATAGTGGGATGTCTCTAGTTATAATGCATGGTTATACGCCCAAAAGAGGTGATTGTGTGTTAGTACTTAGGTCACATAGACAAAATATGATTGAGAATTGACTGACGCAAGTAGTCTATACACCCAAAGGTGATACCTATCAAAGGTTGGAATATGTTTTCATGACCGCTGATATGTGGAGGGTTTTGTAACTGCATGTTATGAATTCAGCCCAAAGGTATTTATATAATGATGTTTGTGAATTCTCAATTGGTGTACTTATATATTTTTAAGTTACACAGTACTCACATTATACTAATAATATACATTGTTTATTTTTCCAATCACATTTTCTGTCAACAATAATATGATTACTATTGAGGTTCTTACTAGGTCCAATTTCAAGAAATGGAAAGAGGATGTATTATTTGCTATAGAAATGGCAAATGTTCACACATCCCTTATTATGAATAAACCAACGGATCTCACTAATCAGAGCACTAATGATGAAAAATTGGTATATGTTGCAAGGGTAAAGAGCAATTGCATCTATTTACTATCTATGAAGAGGTCGATCAAAGATCACCTAAAAAGTGATTTTTCTACTAATTGCACTGCTAAGGTGTTACACCCGTGCCTTGACCCGGTCTAATTTGAACTATTGTGATAGGTCTTGTACCGAAGGTGAAAAGTACCACCGAGTTTTGGCTTGCAGCAACCCATTGTAGAAGGGGAGAGATGACTCCACATCCTCATGTATTGCTTGCCAATCCAACTGGAGGGGATTTAGACTTTCCGATCCCAGACAGTAAGTGACTCGACACCCCACACCTGAATCCCGAAATGCACCAAAACTATCAGAAGGCCATGAGCACAGCCTAGGGCAACTATCTGTGCAAGACCAACTGGTGGACAACAAGCAATCAAGGTAGCAAATTGTTTTGACCACCGTAAATATGCCATTGGAAATAGCCTGGGCCTATGTTCACTGGCCATTTAGGCTACTGGTTAGGTTCCGATGCCCGTGGGTTCCACCACCTGCATCATGAACAACCTGGATGATTCCAAATACTCCTCCACACCTTCCTTATAACACGTGCATCCTACGAATGAAATGATTTTGGTCCACATGCCCCGAATCACGTAATAACCTACTTTAACCAGATAGGGTTCAGCCAAACAGATCTTTGTGAGAGACTTACTATACAAATGGGAAGTTAGTTTCATTTCCCATTTTCTCAATTTCCCAAAATATGGAAGAGGAAAAGGAGAGAATAGAAACGAAGAGAAAGGAGGGGGAAGAAGAAGGAGAAAGTGTTTAGGGCTTACACTTGCTCCTGGCTATGCGCATCCTTATCGGAATCCTTACCGGAGGTAAGTGCTACCCCTCTTACCACTCTCTCTCTTCATTTTGAACTAAGGCAAGCTAGGAATAGATGGAATCTTGGCCCATGTACGTTTTAGAGCTTGGGGATTACGTATTTCACCTCTCTAGTGCTATTGCCGATCTCAAACCAAGTCAGATGAGCTCCAACAACAAGTTAGACCAAATGACCATCTAGGGTTTTAATCATTCGATTGACATATCTCCCATATGGCCCAGTGGAATTGGGATTTTAATGGCTTAAAATGATGCTAGAAGCATCCCTCACAAACTCCATAGAGCAAATCTCGACGATCGGGCCTGAGCCAAAAAGCCCCAAAGCTCACAAGCAACTTCTGGACTGCCAACGAAAACACTGGGGCTGCTTTTGCTGACTGTTTTCGTTGACCTGTTTCAACCTTAGGAGCTCTCTGGTACCCTCACCGAAAACACCTCTGATGTTTTCAGTGAAAAGTGACTGTTTTCGATGACAGTACTGTCAATATGGGACTTTGTTTGTGCCCTTTTGGGGTAACCCTTGTGGAACCCTTTTTGATATTGACAAAATAACACTCGACTACGCTTGTGCCTAGGATAGAGAATCACACGTACTCTGAGGCCGATAGCGAATTGAACAACTAGTGGCCATACTTGAACCCCAATCCACACAAGCATAATCAAGGTGAGGGATGGTTAACTTTATTTTGGATTACTTAATTATTATAGAACTGCTCGGATGTGTAGAATTTCCATATGATTATTTAAATTGTTAAATGATGATGGTGTTCTATAACATGTTATCTTTTGATGAAAATGATATGAGATATATGATGTGAGACGGAATTCGGTGTGGTCGAGGTGGTACCGGTACCGTGATTGCTGTATGTTTGTTGCATTCATGCATTAATTATGTGCATTAGAGTTAGTTGTAGTCGCAGATTACACTTTGTGGCCAATGTGTTCCCGGTATCATCTATTCTGGGACTGCATTTGAAAATGGATACATTTCATGGCTGATGGGAATCTCGGTGTTACGTAGTCTATACTCAATTGCTATGCATGCTAGATAGGTATAGTTGTGGGTTACACCTTGTAGTCGATGTGCTCCCGGTATCGTGTACCCAGGGACTATGCTTGGAAACGGACCCGCTTTGTGGCCGATGGTGATACTCGTGTTGCGTGGTCCATACTAACTGTATCATTATTAAAGGCATATAGGATATTGTGGTTAGGTGATATTCCCCATGCTACATTCCCTTGCCAACAGGGGTAAGGTGTTGGATAACCCAATGGTGGTATGTTCGATGAACCTTCCCAGAATTTCACACTCACAGTATGATGTGATTGTTGCTGGAGGTGGAAACTTGTTCGATGTGACCGATGGTGATATCGATGCCATGACTACCAGGAGGGGGTTATCAGGGGTTTGTTGGGTGACCGATGGATGCATATTAGGACCGACAGGCTCCTAATCACGTTTAGGATTTGTATCGTTATGTAGTCGATGGCGATTTTGAGACCAGAGATACAAGCTAATGTATTGTAGTTGCATTTACTAAACTTGGTTGTATTGTTAGGTGGATAACAAAATAAATAAATTACATCATGAGCATCATGGACTATATGTTTAATTCCTGTAATCATGCATCATGAATTATTTATGCGATTGCCTTTGCTTGGTTATGCATGAACTCACCCTTCACTGAGTGAGTTGGAAAGCTAACCCCATGTATATACCTCCTTTTAGATGATGATCAGGTACCGTTGTACCTATGGCATGTGACCCATTATCCTCCAGGCCAAAGTATGGTGAGAGTGGCTGGTGGATACCAGAAGTGAAGGAGCACGATCAGGACTGTGCTTGTGACCATTGTGCTTATGCCGCACCCTGAGAAGCACGGTGCACTTTTGGTGATTTTGATACTGAATGATACTATTGGTACTCTTTTGGGCTTATACATATATAATTCATGATTAATTGTAAACGAATAAACTTGGTTACGGATATTTACATTATCACTAGATGTTTCCCATTTTACTTATAATTCTACTATTATACTCTGATTTTGCTTCTATTAGTTGGTTCATGTTGTGAGCTATGAATCATTAAGGTACTGCTATCAGAGATCCTAGTAGGTTTATAAGACGGATAAGTGTCTTACTCACACCACCGGTATTCTTATATGATAAGTTGGGTCTACTGGAAGTGGGGTGTGACATAAGGAGATGATGAATGCAGTAGCACTCAAATACATAGTCTCATCAAATGCTAAAATAGGAACTCTTCTGCAGTAAATTTTCAATTTGAGGTATGATGGTTCTAGAGGTGTTAGGAACTATATCATTCGGATGGTGGATTACCAAAACCAAGCTCAAAGCCTTAAATATTTCTCTTCCTGATCTTTGCATTGTCTATCAAGCCTTGAATACACTTTCTTCTAAATTTGGGATGATCAAAACCAATTATAACTCCCAAGATGAAACCTAGACCATTAATAACTTGATCTCTAGAATTGTTGCTGAGGAAGAAAAAATTGAAGAAGGAGAAAACTCACACAACCTTATTCACTTCTAGCTCCAGTTTTCATAAAGGTAAAAGGCCTAAATCTCTACTAATAAAGTTGCTCAGGAAACCAATAAGGAGTTTGGTCAATCTAGTAATTTGGGTCCTAAGAAACCCTCTTTTAAGAAGGAGGGTAGCCACTATTTCTTTTGTAAGAAAAAAGGGTCACATGAAGAAGGAATGCCCTAAGTATAAGACTTGGTTATCTAAACATGATCAAGCAGGCAATGCTTCTTTGGCACTTATTTGTAAAACCAACTTATCAAAAGCCCCATCCAGTTCTTGGTGGCTAGATAACAGTACAACTAATCATGCTACTTTTACCATACGAGGATTCATAAATCTGAGGAAGCTAAATAAGAATGAATTAAAACTCGCTATGGAGAATAACGACCAAGCTGACGTAGAATTTGTGGGAGATGTCATTTTAATTCTAGATTCTGGTTTTAAATTAATGTTAAGAAACAATTTTTATATACCATCCTTTAGGTGAAATTTAATTTTCGTTTCAGTTTTAGACTTGTGTGATTGCCATGTAGAAATAAAGAACGCTATGGTTAACTTGTTCTGCAATTCAAATAAGGTTGGTTATTGTACTATGTCGTATGGACTATATAGATTGTGTTTAGCTCCTCATGATATTTATGTCTCTTATAATATTGAAAGAATTGTTCCCAAAAGGCCTTTACCTAAGAAACAGTCTCATATGTTGTGGCATAAAATGCTTAGTCATATCTCTAAGGAAAGAGTTGAAAGGTTAATAAAGTCTGACATCCTACCCACTCTTGAAGGTGACTTAGAGACGTGTAGATTGTTGTAAAGGAAAAATGATCAAATAAAGAAGAAATTGGCAGTCCATAGTTCTGACCTATTGGAGGTTATTCACACTGACATTAGTGGACCTTATACAACTACAATGTGTAGAAATTTTTATTTCATCACATTTATTGATGACTATTCACAATATGGTTATCTGCTTTTTAATTAAGGTCTAAATCCCTTGATATAAAAAAACAGTTGAAAAAAGTCATCAAGGTTGTTAGATCTGATCAGAGTGGTGAGTATTATGGTAGACATGGCGATACTAGACAGCTTAAAGGCCTGTTTACCAAATACTTAGAGGATTCTGGGATAGTAGGTCAATTTACTATGCCTGGGGGTCCTGAGGAGAATGGGGTGGCCCGAAAAGCATAATCGCACCCTTATGGATATGATGAGACATATGGTTAGTAGGAAAAATTTACCTCAGTTTTTATGGGGTGAGGCTTTAAAGATGGCCCTTTACATCCTTAATTAAGTTCCTACTAAGGTTGTTCCATTAACTCCTTTTGAATTATGGACTAAACGGAAACCTAGTTTGAACCATCCTAGAGTTTGGGGTTGTCCTATAGAAGGAAGGTTGTATAATCCAACTTTAAGTAAGTTGGACTCCAGAACTACTCGTTTCTACTTTGTTACTTACTTTGATCATTCGAAAGGATATCGATTTTATAACCCATGTGGACGTACTATAATTATGGAATCACAGACAGCAAAGTTTCTAGAACTTGACGTGGCCGAGATGGGTAGTTTTTCTCAGACTATAGAGAACAGTGGTGAGGTTGGGACGATTGTATCATTTTCTTAACCTATTTAGATGGATGTAGAGCCTATTACACTACTTGTTGCACCTATTGAGATACAGAAGCATATTGTTGTTATCCTGCTGAGGTCCCTCAGGTTCAAGATGTGATTATGGAGGCTCCACTCAAGAGATCCACCAGGGAGAGGAGGTCAGCCATACCACTAGACTACATGGTCTATTTGGGAGAACATAACTATGACAATGATCTAGTTTCTTATTCATATGCTATTTCTAGTCCTTAGTTAGATTTGTGATTGGATGCAATGAAAGATGAGATGCAATCCATAAAACATAAGGGAATTTGGGAGCTTATTGAGTTACCTAAGGGTTGTAAGCCCATCGATTGCAAATGGGTGTATAAGACTAAAAAAGGATTCCAAAGGAAAGATTGAGAGATTTAAAGCCAGACTAGTAGCCAAGGGATTTACTCAAAGAGAAGGAATGAGACCTTCTCCCCGATCTCTGAGTAATAATGGCATTGGTAGCTCATTTTGATATGGAGTTAAACTAGATGGATGTAAAAATTACTTTTCTGAATGGAAACCTTGATGAGGTGGTCTATATGGTTTAACCTGAAGGTTTTGCGGTAAATGGTAGACTTAATAAGTCTATTTGTTGGCTCAAACAAGCTTCTAGGAAATGGTACTTTAAGTTTGACAGTGTTGTGACTTCATTATGTCTTGTCGAGAACCAGGTAGATCAGTATATTTATCACAAGTTCAGTTGGAGAAAATTTATTTTCCTTATACTTTATGTGGATGATATCTTGCTTGTAAGCAGTAGTGATCTATGATTATTGCATGAGATAAAGCAACTATTATCTAGGGACTTTGACATAAAGGACCTTGGTGATGCGTCTTTTGTCCTTGGCATTGGGATCCATAGGGATCGTTCTTACTGACTATTAGGCATTTCTCAGAGAGCATATATTGATCGTGTTCGAGAGAGGTTTAGTATACTAGATTACAAATCTGGGAATGTTCCCATTCTCAAAGGTGATAAACTGAGCTTATTACAGTGCCCTAAAAGTAATATTGAGAAAGATTTAATGAAGAAAGTACCCTATGCTAGTGCACTTAGAAGTATTATGTATGCTCAAGTTTATACTAAACTGGATATTGGTTTTGCAATAGAAATTCTAGGCAAAATATTAGTCAGACCCTGGTTACGACTAATGGGTTGCTATCAATAAGGTTTTAAGGTACTTAAAAGGGACAGAATTATATATTGATTTACAAACATGTTCAAAACCTACAACTAGTAGGGTATATACACTCTGACTTTGCTGGTTATCAGGATGACAGGAAGTTCACATCATGATATATTTTCTTAATGGCAAGTGGGCCAGTATCGCGGAAAAGTGCGAAATAAAAATTGATAACTTCTTTGACTATGTAAGTAGAATTTGTAGCATGCTATAGAACAGCTACTTAGGCAATTTGGCTCAGGAACCTCATAAGGGAGTTGACATTATTTGATTTTATGGCTAGACTCATCCAGTTGTACTGTGATAACAACTCTGCTATGTTATTTATTAACAACAATAAAGGTTTCACAAGGTCCAAGCATATGGAGGTCAAATATTTAACCATAAAGGAAAAGGTTAAGAAAGGTGACATCACAGTGGAGCATATTGGTACAAATGATATAGTAGTTGATCCCCTAACTAGAGGCCTTCGCCCTTGTGTTTTTTAGAGACATGTTATTAGCATGGGCTTAGGAACATCATGGGATGCGGTTGTTTAGTGGGAGATATTTTATTTTTGCCCTATTGTGTAATAAAATTTTCATCTGTACTTTTATCTTTTGGTAATTTTTGGGATTGTATATTAACTGTCTTTTGCATGCAATTCTATTCAATAAAATGCAGTTTTGTTATAACCGTTGTATTTAACACATGGGTGTTTTATATGCTGTCATGTTATATATATACATATATATAAATGTTTGAAGTCTTAAGGTATGTGTTAACCTTGAGCAAAGGCTAAGGAATTCAGTTATTAGCCTTAAGGTATGTCCTATAACATATAAAGTATAACTCCAGTTATTGAAAATAAGACATAAAGGTTCATTGGAACCATAAAGAATTTTCTCTACTGTGGTTGTACCACTTAAGGGAGAGAAAATTGGACTGACAAGGGAATAACACATATGGAACCATTATGTGGGTGTTATTTAGTTGTCACACTATCATAGTGAATCCATGTCAGTAGAGTTGAGAGCTCTCGTGACCATAGAAGGTCCTACGTCGTTAACAAGATGTAGTTACCGCCATAATTCGGTGTTTGAGACTCTATGAGATAGAATTGACTATTAGAGATGTCTCTAGACCATTAGAAAGCCATGTGCATTAAGGTGATGGTTAATTTGAGATTTTTCTTAAAGACAAAATAAATTTTAGGGATAGCAATTAATATAACCCAAGCGGGAGAATGTTAGAATATTTCTATGTTGGCTTATATTAATTGAGTTTTTAGTACTTTAATAAAATCAGACTAATTATTTGGTCTAATTAAGTGAGATATAGAGGCTTTAATTAGTTTAATATGGGCTGGCTAGTATGGGCCTTAGTTAATCATTGGACTTGTGATGAGTGACTCACTCATCATTGGGAAACTTTATAAATAGAGAGCTAGGTCCCTCTTCTAACCCTAATCTTATTCACAACGTGCATTTTGAGAGATGGAGAGAAAAATAAAGAGACAGAGTTTCTTGTGGCTTCTCCCTTTGTGCGTTTAGGTTTCTCATCTAGTCAGTGATCATAGGGGAATAGAGGAGAAGTACCTTGCTACGAGAATCAGAATGTTTTCTACTGCACTTTGCTTTACTATGGATCCCAAACAAGGTACGCTTTTATTGTTTATAGTTTCTGTCCCTTGTTTTTGATGTTCTTAATCTATCTATGGTGATTTATTGGGTCTGGGGATTATATTTTACTGAGATATTAATCCTGCAACTCCTATAGACCCAAACTCCTCCGAACTTGTAAAATCCTATTTGGTTGTCAAGAAAAGTGAAAGAGTTTTCTTGACATTCTAAAATTTGGCATTGTTTGAAAGAACATGTATGAATGGTTTCGTAATAAAAAAAACTTTAAAACTTGTGATGATTAAGGGTAGTTGTGGTGCTAAGGATGGAGGAGGATACTTACCTAGCTAGGAAACAAACAATATGAACGATTTGAGAATTGTTGGAGGTGGAACCAAAGGCATTGATGAGCTGATCGACCAAAGATGAGAATCATGAATGGCATTGCCAGCTCATTTCCGATGGCGGGAATCATGCTGGCAGTCATTAACAAGATGTCAACTCCATCAGCAAAAGAGAAGAGCTAACAATTTCAAGTTTTGGATGTCCCAAGCGTTGATGCCACACCATCTTATCTGCCTTTCGAAACCATGTAGAGAACAAAGCTTGATGACTTCCGTTAGGTATAATATAGAGAACTTCACTCTTGCTCCCCCTTGCTATTATCATTCACTGATCCCTGTTCTTTATAAAAAAATGATCACCAAAGAATTCAAATGAGTAAGGGCATTCTGACATTAGTTGTCCCACAGATAATATATTGATCTTTTAATTTGAGGAACTAACAAGAAATTCTTAAGGTCAATTGAACTTGGGTTCGTAGTAATTTTTGCATCTCCAACATGGGTAATTTCGAGGTTTGCACCATTTCTAACCATTACACTACCAGAACCCATATAAGGTTTGCCAACATTGGAAGTCATATGGGCCGATGCACCTGTGATGGAAACCATTAATTATCTTGTGCATCTGATATAGTCATAAATACAGCTAAGGCATGTGATATATCAGAATTAAGATTGAAAAGCATGATTAAATCTATTGAAGCAATACAATGCAGTGTGATGCCTTTAGTCATATATAGATTTGACACTCAAGTTTCCAAACTATCAGTTAATTTGTGTGGAAAAATGTTTATGGGGAGCTGGATTGATTCCCTTGCTTGATTTAAGCAGTACCTGTAGTATTGGCATGGTTTACACTCGACTGATTGTTAGAATAAGTATTTTGTGGAAAACCATGACCATTTGAATTAATTACTCTCACTAGGCACACCTTGGGCCATTAACACAGGGTGTTTAGTGCTCTTCACTGCTTTCGGTAAAAGTTGACTAGTTCTCATTCAACCCCGGTATGGCCCGGTCCATGCGGTTGTGGGGTCAGTATGGACCAACGGGACTAGTCAGGCCGAAAGCCTGGATACCTGTGGTTAGCAAAAAAAAAAAAAAAAAAAATGACCATTTGAATTAAAATAACCTCCTCTCTTATATCCACAGTTAGAATAAGTATTGTTGGAAATTAACCACAACCTTGAGAACGTTGACCAGTAAATGCCATATGTGAATAACCAAACCTCTTAGAATTATAGAGTTCTTCGTGTCTCATAATTCTGAAGGTGAATAAAGTACTACAGACTGATAAGATAGAGAAGGCTGAGACGTGTGCACAATGGTAAAAAATTCGAGATATATATCTTGTACCAAGACCATTCAACAGCCACCTGACCTTGCTATCAATGGGTGCCAGATTATCACTGAGTCTTGAATTTTTTTCCAAATATTCAGGTAAGGGATCATTACCTTTGCAAAGGAAAGTGATTTCTTGAATTAATTGAGACTCACGTCCTCTTGATGTCTGAGCAAAGTAAGTTTTTAGTGCATTCCATACTTCCTTTGATGTGTCGAGAGCAACCATTCAAATATAGCGATAATGATCTAACCTCAAACCAATCGATCGGATTGCCTCTAAAAATTGTATTGTATTAGTTGTCCGCAATTGAGTCGGCAGCAATGCCTTCTAATATGCTTTGATTGTTGGTGAGGGAATTTTATATTGACCATTGATGAAACCTTGCAAGTTTTTGGTTTCAATGAGACCTTCTACTAGGAACACTTTGGGCCACTCACATGGGGTTGTTTATTGTTCTTCACCCCGGTATGACCCGGTCCATGTGGTTGTGGGGTCAATATGAACCCGTGGGACTAGTCAGACCGAAGGCCTGGAAATATGTTGTTAGCAAAAAAAATAGACCTTCTACTTATGTTCTCCACATCAAGTAGTTGTCTTCAGTTAGTTTGGTGGAGATAAAGTTTCCAATGTTTAAAGTGAAAGGATAAGGGTAAGGGTTGGTAACATTTGAAGGTTGTACTACCATGGTAAAAAATTCAAAATCACAACTCACCTTGGTATTGGCTCTGATAACATAAAAAAAATTAAAGACATTGTATGGAGAATTCTCTAACTAGAGGAAAATTCAGGGTCGTTGGTATTCCTATTATATAGCAAATAATGAATTACAAAGTATGGAAAGATCTCTCCGTCCCTCAATCCCTCAATCCATGGTTGACCTTCCCATACACAAAGAAATAAAATAAAATAAACTTAACAATTGGAACATTTATCATATTGAACACGTTGAATGGGAGCAATTGGATTCTTTGTATTGTGAATGGAAAATGTACTTGACGTCTTGAAGTTTGTTGATGGTTTTCTTGGAAATATGTTCTTGGTTGTCTTGTTGCTATGAGTTATCAAGCAGGCCTATAGATGTTGACAATTGGTTCCTAGGGGCTTTTTTGGTTCCACATGCGTAACGAGACCAGTTTAAATGGTAAAACATATGAATGCAAGTCTGATGCTGAAATCAGATTATAGATTTATACTTTGGCTCTGGTGCTATACTAACTGGTTTATGCTTTGGAGCTAACTTACCGGATGTAAAAATGGACTGTTAATCTTAATAAATATACTTGTGAAAGCTTGAAGTTGAACCATTCTGAAAGTGAAGCACATAATGAATCTACATAAGACTTTGGAATTGTTGAAGGAATAAGAGAATTATGCAAGCATTTCTCTTTGTTTGTAAAGAAAAAAAGAGGAATTATCGCTCCCCTCCCCAATACGCGCCTAATCTGAAAGATTCTATCAACCGTTCCTTTCCCTGAGAAAGAGCTATTATCGACTTTTAGCACAAGCTCTCATGGCCTTGCAATGATAGCAACTTGTGGTGGTGGGGCAATAATAGACAGCAACACCGTATGTTGCATGCATTCAAGAAACAAGATGGAAGGGCAGCAAAGCCAAGGGGTTGGATGACTTCAAACTATGGTACTTGGGAATCGACAATGGGAGAGGTGGAGTGGGTATAGTAGTGGACAAAGACCTTAAAAATGAAATTGTGGATGTTAAAAAATTTGGAGATAGGATTCTTTCCATTAAATTGGTGCTAGACGATGAAGTTATCAACATAGCTAGTGCTTACGCACCCCACGCTGGACTAGAGGAGAGTGTTAAAGCACAATTCCAAGAACACATGGAGGATTTGATGCAAGGTTTCGGTCAAGGAGAGAGTTATTATTGCCGGGGACCTAAATGGACATGTAGACTTCATTATAGATTCAGTTAGTGGTTCTCCTTCTTCTTGGTGATGGCAATGCCGAAGGTGGGAGGAGGGGAGTCGTTGATGTAGTTTGTATTTTGTTTCTTCCTTTTTCAATGAAAGTATCTTTTATTGGGAAAAAGGAAAGAACTCAGGAATGCTAAGGCCATCAAAGTTTTTCCTGCTTAAGTCTAGGTACTTAAGATACTTCAGCTCAGGGTGAAGCTTGTTCGCTCTAGAGAGGTTAGGAAGCCTAAGAAATTGATGGAGGGACTTGCGCAAGGTGCTGAGGTTCAGGCTAAGGGTTCGTTACCCTCGGATCCTGGCTGGATTTCTTCTCCCTTGAATAACAAAGAGACCTCCAGTAGGGTCAATATCCTATGCAAGGGCTATTGGACGTGTCTTCCCTGATGTTGATGCTTTGCCTGAGCCCATTCATACAAGATCTCTAACAAAGATTGTAATTCTGCAAGAGGCATGCGAGGAAATGCTGGAGGCATTCCGTTTCGCTCTCATTGGGAGGACAAATTTTAGATTCCTATCTTTAGATGACATCAGAAAGCATGCAAAGGAATCCTGGTACTTGAAAGGTAGAGTTAACCTTGCTCCAATGGGGAAGGGTTACATATTGCTTTAGTTCGAACTTGAGAGTGACATGGCAGCAACCTGGAAAAGGAACTCGATTAAGATTTCTGGCCAGCTTATTAGGTTTCAGAGATGGAGGCCTGACTTTAGTATACCTGAGAAGTATGTGGGAAAAAAACTTGTCTGGATTCGTTTTCCAGATTTTCCATTGGAGTACTGGCATAAGAAAGTGCTATTAACGAATGCCAAGGTGGTGGGTAGGCCGATTGCTCTCTACAAAAAAACTCGAGCATCATCTATGGGGGGTTTTGCACGCGTCTTAGTTGAGATGGAAATTGACGGCAAGAGGCTTGAGGAGATTGAAGTAGAGAAAATAACCTATCACAGGTGACTTATTCTAGGTTAGACAATCTATCATATATGAAGATGGTCTAACTAGATGTGGCTATTGCAAAAAGTATGGTCATGCCATCTCTGAATGTAGGATCAGGTCAGCGGTTAACGATAGCGAAAGGCTGTGCCAGGAGCAAGGCGTTCCAGGGGCTCTGTACGCTGATGAAGGTGGTGTTGATGAGGAAGATTCCGGCAATGAGGGCGGGCAAATCAGGGGCAATCTCAGATTTCTTATAGGAGTCATTCTCCTTCCATAACTAGGTCTCCTATTATGGAAGAACACATGGCTATGAATTCAATTTCAAATCCAAGCTCACATCCCACAAACGGTAGGATTGAGATTTTAATTCCTTTAATTGAGGAGCAAGGCGCAGATTTTATGGAAACAGTTCAAACTGAAGTCCATGCCTCAAGCCAGCTTTGAATAGCGTGGGGCATCATGCAGATTTGGGTTTGAAAAACAAGCAGGCCTGACCACTCCATCGGCCCGACTCAGATTGAACCATTGGTAGATGCAAATGCAGAGCTAGCAACGGCTTCTGGGACTGCAACTTGTGGTCAGCAACACCTGGTCTCCTCTATCTCTAATAGCATGGTGCATGAAGGTGTAGTTGTTGTTCATCGTCCTAGGTTCACTCACTTGGATCAGATGGCTAGAATAGCGGAAATCTCTTCAGGGATGGAAGTTGTGAGGCGAAGGAAGGAGAAGCAGCCAGTTATGGATCAGACTCGGCGGTCTGATAGCATAGCCTCAAATCGGCAGTAACCTCAGGAAAATAATCCTCTGTTTTTCTCATCCCTGTTTTTCCTTGTTTTGCTACCTGCAGAACGTGACACGTGGACAACTTTAAGACCAACGCACCGGATGTAATAAGCCTCACCCAATCTTGACCGTTGGTCTCCTTATTGTCCACGTGTCGCGCTTTGCAGGTAGCAAAACAAGGAAAAACATGGATGGGAAAAACAGAGGATTTTGATCCGTAACCTCATGCGCGTCCTCTTTTGGAATGTACGGGGTTTCAAGAAAGGCTGTAACTAGAACAGCCTAGCGTTTGTTAGTGAAAGAAAAGTCCCCTGATTTCCTTTGTTTGCCAGAGCCTATGGTAGATGCCAATGCTTTTCCAAACTTTATTTCAATAAAATTGGTCTCGAGGCAGACTTTCTCCACAATTATAGAGCGGATAAGATTCCAAATCTTTGGTTCCTTTGGAGGCATGGACTGAATAAGCCTCTCATCCTTTCTTCCTCTGACCAATTGATGACTTTTGAAGTGGATTGGAAGCAGCACAAGGTGGTTATCTCTTTAGCCCATGCTAGCAGTTTTAGAGCTAGCCGCCGATCCTTATGGCTTGAGCTGACGACAATTTCAGCATTGGGCCTTCCTTGGCTATTAGTTGGTGACTTTAATGCAACGTTGGCATCTAATGAGAAAAAGGGTCCTGGGCGATTCAATATGGGCTCAGTTGTAGAATTCCAAGACATGGTAGACACTTGCTCCCTCATCTCGTCCCCATCTCAAGGTCGAAAATATACTTGGACAAACAACAGGAAACGAGGTAATGTTTATGTTGTTTTAGATAGGAGCTTTTTTAATGTTTCTTGGCTCACACTTTTTCAAGATTGTGTACAATTTGTCATTCCATGTGTGGGTTCAGATCATGTCCCTCTTTGTATAGCTTCTGATTCTATTCCAAGGCCTAGGAACTATCATTTTCACATCCATAAATTTTGGATGGAAGAGGAATCTTTCACTTCCATTGTTAGGAATTCATGGACTCAGCCAATCATGGGAACCCCTAGCTCTATCTTGGCAGCGAAATTAAAAAGACTAAAGCCTCTCATCAAATCCTGGTCGTGAGAAACTTTTCCTAATTTCGAGGTAGAATTGCTCAATGCCAAAGATTCTCTAGTGCAAATTCAGGAGCAGATTGAGTCTGAGGGTTTGAATGATGACCTCTTCAACCAGGAGGCTGACGCAAAAATTGCTTACCTGATTGCTCAAAAGAATCATGAAAATTTATGGGTAGAAAAGTCTCGCATAAGATGGATTAAGCAAGGAGATAGAAATTCAAAGCTTTTTCATAGATATGACATGGAGAAGAAAACAAGGAAGAAGAAGGGGAAGATATTAGTCACAAAAGAAACTTGGCAAAATCCAGATCTGAACCAACACCGCTTGTAGGAGAAACTGGAGTACGTAAAGACACAGCTAGTCGAGGCCGATCAAGAACCCCCCTGATCATAGGTCCTAACTGCAAAGCAAAGGACTAAATTCCTGGTCCTGTGGAAATAAAGAAGGCGGTATGGGATATTGATCATGATAGTTCACTGGGTCCAGATGGTTATTTTGGTGCTTTTTTTAGACATTGCTAGGATGTGATATCAGAGGATTTCTACCTAGCAATTAGAGATTTTTTTGGTACTAAGCACATGTCATATGGAGTCAATAACAATTATCTATTTCTTATTCCCAAGGCTGACGATGTAGAATCCTTAGACAAATTTCGCCCTCTATGCATGGGAAATTTCTTCTATAAGGTTTTATCAAAAATCTTAGCAACCAGGCTCTCTTTTCTTCTTCCTAGGCTGATTTCTAAAGAGCAAGGGGCATTTCAAAAAGGGAAAGTTATCCAAATGAATATCAGCTTGGCTTTGGAATTATCAAACCTCATGTATTCTTCAACTTAGGGAGGTGGAATGGGTATCAAAATTGATATTCAGAAGGCTTACGACACTATTCCTTGGGAATTTATTTTCAAGGTCCTCAGGAATTTTGCCTTCTCTGAGAGGTGGGTGAGATGGATATCTCAGATTCTCTCCTCATTTAAGATTTCAATCCTTTTAAATGGAGGGCATGTTGGTTATTTTGGAGTCGGGAGGGGTCTTCACCAAGGTGACCCAATTTCTCCTATCCTATTAATTATAGCGGAAGAAGCCCTCTGTAGGGGTCTTCGATGCCTTTTAAATGAGAATAAAATTAAAGCTCTACAGGGCCCCAGAGGGATGATTGTTCCCGATCACCTTCTCTTTGTAGATGATATCTTTATCTTCATGAATGCCTCCATCAAATATGTGAGGAATTTGAAGATTTTTCTTCAAAAATATTAGGAATTCTTTGGTCAAAAGATCAGTTTGGAGAAGGGAAAATTATTTTTGGGTAAGATCCATTCTGCTAGAAGACATGCAATTGCTGATACTCTAGGTATTCCTATTTGTAACTTCCCTATAAAACACCTTGGGGTTGAGATCTTCAAAGGGAGATTTCGACGGCAATCTTTGCTAGCAATAATGGATAAAGTTAAAGGCCGTCTCTTTGGATGGAAAGGTAAACTCCTCTCCATGGAGGGAAGAGTGCAATTGGTTCAATTAGTGATCTCAGGGATGCCTACTCACAGCATGTTAGTTTACTGGTGGCCTCCATCCATGATTAATCTTCTAGAGAAGTGGATGCGAAATTTCATTTGGATTGGCGACTTGGATATTATGAAGGCGATCACAATAAAATGGGACTCAGTTTGCAAACCAAAGGAAGAGGGAGGCCTTGGTATTCGTCGGTTAGGAGATGTTAATAAAGCTTTGCTTTCAAAATGGGAGTGGAACATTAAGCATGGTTCTTCAAGCTTGAGTTCTTTTTTTAAAGCCAACTATTTTGGGGTGAGTGGCTCCATTAAAAAATCTTATATTTCTTCTTCTATCTGGCCTGGCATCAGAAGAGTTTGGGGTGTTTCATTTCAAGAAAATAAAGGTGGATTGTGGGTAATAGGAGGAAAATAAATTTAGTGGTTGGGCAACCACTCCATTATTGATCTTTTAAATATGGGGGAAAAGATTTTTTCAGATGCAAAACTCAGAGTGGCTGATGGCATCTCAAATTACCAGTGGAATCTTCTAGAGGTAACTTTTGATTTTATTAAAACATATTTATAGCAGTGAAAAAGTTCCTTGGTTTGCTATGGTATGGGGATCTCATTTGTAGCCAAGGCAAAAAATTATTGGGTGGTGGCTTATGGTTGGTAAGCTGGCCACTAATGATCAGATTAAATCCAAGGGTGTCCCTTTTGAAATAACCTAGAGGGGGTTGAATAGGTTATACTAGTGAAAATTTCAACTCGTTTCGATGTATTGGTCCCAAGTGTGATTGTAAATTAAAAACGATGCGGAACGAGTAAAATATGCACAATCACATAACATGAGATTTATAGTGGTTCGACTCAATCTGAGTCTAGTCCACTCCCTACAAGAATCCTCTTGTAAGGTATTCCACTAGATCTCCCTTTCAGTACAGTAGGTAGGGAAGAAAAACCTTTATAATCTTTTTCACGGATAAGAGTATCCTTACAAATCCCCTTTATAGGCAGAGAGGCCCCTTTACAATCTCCTTTCCAGGTAGAGAGGCACCTTACAATCTCCTTTAACGTAGAGAGGAACCTTTCACTCTTTTAAGGATAAGAGGATCCTTACAATCTCTTAAGGATGAGAGAGTCCTTACACAAGCCTAATTACAATCTAGACTTAATGTAAAATAGAAAATGGAGAAGTGGAATAAAAGAGAATTACCTCTGATGTGGTGCAAATGAAATATGAAATAATGATAGAATGAATGCACCATTTGAAGTCTTCTTGATGGTTGTAATGTAAATGCCAAGATGTAGATGAAGATTTGTAGATGGTCTTGAGTTCCTCTTGAATGTAAAATAAAGAACTTAAACTCAAGAGATGGTGTAAACCAATTCTCACTTCTAATGCTCAAATAACGCTTCTCAAAAGATGGGATTAATTGTTAATTAATGAGTAGCATTAGAGATATTTATAGGTGAGCTTAGGAGATCATTTTAGGCAGTAAATCTCACTTAAACGGTCATATTCTGGGTCCACCGGTCGACCACCATCGGTAGCAGGTCAACCGAAAAGAGCCGTTGAGGTAAAAAACTAGCCATTGGAGCTTTTCCAGGGAGGCACTGGTCGACCGGGACTTTCTACCCGTCGATCGGCTATGGTCTCGGACAGTTCCGATCGACCGCCAACATGACAGACTGTTTTGACAGAATGCTATCATACTGACCAGTCATCAGTGTTTTGACCATTACATTTCGATCCGACCTCAGATTGACCTGAGATCAGTTGCGTCGGAATCACAACTCAATTTCCTACAACTACTATGAAGGTTTCATCTCTTGATACTGAGTTTAAGATTACCTAAAATACCATTGAGTCAAGTTAATGTGGTTTTCACAGAATTTCACTAGAACACATTTTTCCTAATATGTTCCTCACCACTTAGAGAATTTTCATACTTGGTCAAGGTATGCTCTATGGTCATTCTAGTATGATGCAATGCACATGCATGTGGTGAGTGCATATATATATATGTGGAAGTTACAAATGACATTAAAAATGACCAATCTATCTTAGTGGTCTTCTTCTTCACTTGAACCTTCCACTCTTTGGCACTTTATCTTCTTTTCTTCTTGTTTGCAATTCCATATCTTTAAGCTTCATGTCTTGACATCTTGAAGTTTAAATTCTTATGATATCTTCTTCAAGCATCGATGCCAACTTGTTGATACTTTTCATTTGATGACTTCAATCTTCATTTCTTCCTTTCATTCACCAAATTCGATCTTTGATATGAAGTCTCTACAAAACAATACTTAAAGGAAGATTGTGATATACCTTCATATGTTTGTTATCATCAAAAACAACTATAGAAGTGTGGGCATATCCCTAACACCTTTGTCTTCCTAGTGCTCCATTTGCCTGAAGTCTAAGGAATCACTTAATCATTTATTCTTATATTGCAGCTTCACGAAGGAAATTTGGAATAGATTTCTCTTTTGCTTTGGTATGATTTGGTGCTACCACTCAAGCATATCAGACCTGGTAAAATGGTGGATCAGAAAAAGAAGGTTGATCTCTGTTAAGGACCCATGGCTAGCTGTACGGGTGTCAATCCTGAGCCTGCACTGGTAGGCCCGATCGAGCCCGACTAGTTTAAGGCTCAACCTGAACCAGCCCATTTAATAAACATGTCTAAGCCCGACACATTTATTGAATAGGCATTTAAGGTGCAAGCCACTAGCCCGTAGGAAGCCCAATAGGCCCGACTCGTTTAAGAAGCCCGTTTGAACCAAGCCATTTAGCCCGATCGACCTGATTCCTTTAAAACTGCATAAATACCTATTTTACCACTACTAATACGAAATAATTGTAAAGTCTTTGTAATAAAAAATCTATGATAGATGATGTTGAACACTGTATTACATCCAACTTTGTAATAAAATAAAATAGGGTCATTTGAGATGTTTTAATAGGGAGTGAATGAAGGGCAGACAATTCTTGTAGAGAACAGTCACTTTGGTACTTGTCATAATCTTTTTTTTTTTTTGTAAGAAACAACCATGATCTCATATATAATTAACTGTGGAGAGTTTTTAGGTGACCTTTACTGTCACACCCCGTTCACACAGAACCGGGCCAGTGACCGGGTTAACACCAGTTAACCCAAACCTACCAGGATCATCTGATACAGTATTCCACCACAGCATACACACAACTAAGAAAGAGCTCATCAGTTCAGCGGAAGACTTGGTTTACCTGTGAATATTCCCATAATACTTGATACCCGAATTGTGATACAATAGTTAAATACATGTAGGCCCAAAGGCATGATATTTACACAATAAGAGTACAATTCACATATCAAGTACATAAAAAAAACCATAAAAAATCAGAGTATACAGCTCGGCTCAGTATCAAAGCCTAGAGTTCAGCTCAGCATCACCAAGTAGAGCTCAGCTTGGCATCAAAGGTGGAGCTCAGCTTGGTATCAGAACTGCGGTCCCGCAGCATAACTCTTGCACGATAATTGGTGTCGTGCTCTAACTCCTCAGGGGCCCACCAGTCCTCTTCAGGGAACTCAACTGTGGGACCCACCCCGTGCTCATCTGGTTGATGACCTGCAAAATCATCTAAAAGAGGTGCACACGTGGGATGAGCTCACTAGTAGCTCAGTAAGTGGAAAGATGGACCACACAGCAGTCCACACAACAATCACAACCATATGCTATACAATACATTTTAAATCACATCCACCTAAGCAACATTACTAAATATTTGGTTTAGTGCATTACAACCACAGTGCGCGTATGCTCTGGGTACGAGCTGCGAACTCCATCCCGCGATACGCCTATAGGGCTGTCGGAGAAGGCCCACCGTGAGTACTCAGAAAAATAAAAACATGCCGACCACAGGCTCTTAACATAAAATAAATGACAGAAATTAAAGGTGCTGACTCCAACAATTTAAAAGCAGTACGATTGGCCCTCTTGAATATACCACCGGGGTTGCCGACTGTCCTATTGACCAACCGGGCGTAATGTCTAACCGCCACAGTGACCCGACAACCGCGACCACTGCTTCCCCCCAAATGGTAACCCAACACCTTAACCCCTACTGGGAAGGGTTGTACCATGGGTAGAAGATAATCCTAAACCGCATGCTCTTATATGATAATAGTACGATTGCATAGTGCCACCGCGTCCCATACCACAGGCCACCAACGCACTCGTCTCTAAGCCGACTATGGCATCTAGTCTATTAATGCATCATGCACAATGATGTCCATATTCATCACAGAAGCATATTATCACTTGGCATTTAGGAAATAAACACAACACCCATGCATAACCATGTGAGGATGACTAATCTACATAGCATTTTCATGATGACATGGCTAGACTAGATACGATTAAATGAATACCAAACAATGCCTTGAAACAAGGCCAAACGTCCTCTCCCCACTTACCTGTAGTGTACAAGGACTCACGCTCGGTACGGGTGAGATCTAGTGAGAGAAGCGTAAGATTGGGTGAACCTATCATGAGTGAGCGGGGTTAGTATTTCACCATTTTGGGATCAAGATTAACACGATCCAATGATAAGATCATATTTAGAATCCTAAAAGAAGGTCACACGTCCGATTTGGGTCCAATCGATCGTAAAAATCACATTCGGAGCCTCTCGGGTGGGTCGGACAACCCACCTGTCTGACCCATCGGTCTGAACCGGTGGGTAGGTCAGCCCGCCGATTGGCCAGCCAATCTGGACCGTCGATCTGGCCCGTCGATTGGGCTCGAGGACCCTGCTAAGACCGGCAGGCAGGGTGGCCCGTTGGTCGGCCTGCCGATTGGCCCGCCGGTTGGGCCTAAAGGTCCTGCCCTCTCAGGTGGGTGCCCACAGGCGGGCCAAGTGGCCCACCGGTCTTGGTGAAAAACTGTTATTTCTTCCCAAACTTCCCCCAACCTTTGGGGATTTAAATGGCGCTTTTCCAAACCCATTCTTCACTCATTCAAGGTCTCATAAGATGGATCTAACCTAGATCTAGGTTAGATTTAAGGAATGGGAAGCCATCTTACCTTCTTTGCTCAAGAACACCTTCAAAACCACAAAATCACTTCAAATCCACAATGCTTCTCCAACCTTATAAATACTTCTTCAAATCCTTCAAGATCAACACATAAATCATCTATTAACCTTAGATTCATCATTTCAAGGGGGATTTACAAGATCTCAAGAAACCCTACCCAAATCAAGGGTTTTACTTGGGTATGGTGAAAGTTTAAGTAACCCAACCTTTGCTCACCTCTAAATGTAGATCTAATGTTGGAGATCACTCTTCCGGCATCGGAATGGGAAGATCAAGCTTCGCCGCCGCTGAAATCCATCTCTTTTTCCTCTTCCTTCTCTTCTCTTCTTCTTCTTCCCTTTTCTTTTCTCTCCCTCTTTACTCTTCTCACCAACGTACGAGTGTCATAAATGAGAAAAGATAAAGGGAAATAAATGCTATATATACTTCTTAAAATAACTAAGTATTCACATGGGTGGGTCACTCAGGTGGGTGGATGCGCCCACCTGTCCGCCCACCCGAGGCCCAAAACTTGGCCAACAAGTGGGATTTTGATAGAATTCGGCCCTCGGCATGAATCTCACTCTTGGCATAAGACGTAATATACGTATGCACTTCAAAATACGGCTACATACCTACCTTATCCATACATGGCCTTGTGATAGGTGCATGTACATGGCTTGGGTATTCCTGTCTCTTCTGGCACTGGCTCGGACTTGTCGGGCCAACCGGTGTTTAAGGTGTAATATCCCGCTTCTTAAACCCGGTCTGATTTCGTGGTTGAACCGGTTTAACCATGCAGGAACCGAGCCAGACGATGTTAGAGCGGGTTCCTTATGGGCTATGATGGCACGGGTGACCTTAAACATCGGCTGGCCCGACAAGTCCGAGCCAGTGCCAGAAGAGACGGGAGTGCCCAAACCGTGTACGTGCACCTACCATAAGGCTATGTACGGATAGAACAGGTATTATATCCGTATTTTAAGGTTATATACGTATGCTACATTGTATGCTTGGGGTAGGGTCCGAGCCGAGGTCAGAGCCCGGTCAAAATCCCAAGTTTTGACTCTCGGATGGGTATGTCGGGTGGGTACACCCACCCACCTGAGTGACCCACCCAACACTATTCACTTAATTAGGAATAGTATATAAAGCTTTATGACTTCTTTTCTTTCCACTTATTACCCCCGTACGTTTGGTGAGAAAAGTAAAGAGGAGAGAGAAAAAGAAAGGGAAGAAGAAAGGAAGAGGAAGAAAGGGAGGATTTCAGTGGTGCCGAAGCTCGATCTTGCCATTCCGGTGCCGGGAGAGTAATCTTCAACTCAAGATCTACAGTTGGAGGTAAGAAAAGTTGGGTTTTATGAACATTCACCATACCCACGCTTTAAACCCTTGATTCGGGTATGGTTTCTTAAGATCTTGTAGACACCCTTTGAAATGATGAATCTAAGGTTTAATAGATGATTTATGTGTTGATCTTGAAGGATTTGAAGAGATATTGACAAGGTAGAAGGAGCATTGTGAGTTGGAAGTGATTTGGAGGGTTTGAAGTCATTCTTGGACAAAGAAGGTAAGATGGTTCCCCTCACTTGAATCTAACTTAGATCTAAGCTAGAAC
>NW_024869046.1:0-39889 GCF_013358625.1 Macadamia integrifolia
GGCACATGTAAAGCCTAGCTAAGGGAAATCTAAGAATCAAATGTTTTTACTTGTTATAAGATTGGAAGAGAAGTGAATTTCTCTCTTGTGACCTATGGTCCCAGATGGCCCAGATTAGTTTTAAAGACCCAGCCTAGAGACCAAATTCCTTGAACTGGCACATGTGAAGCCCAGCTAAGGGAAATCCAAGAATCAAATGTTTTTACTTATTACAAGATTAGAAGAGCAGCGAATTTCTCTCTTGTAACCTTCGGTCCCAGATAGTCCATATTAGATCGAAAGACCTAGCCTGGAGACCAAATTCCCTGACCTGGCACATTTGAAGCCTAGCTAAGGGAAATCCAATAATCAAATGTTTTTGTCTATTGCAAGATTGGAAGAGCAATGAATTTCTCTCTTGTAACTACTGGTCCCAGATAGCCCAAATTGGTTCGAAAGACCCAGCCTGGAGACCAAATTCCCTGAACTGGCACATGTGAAGCCCAGCAAAGGAAAATCCAAAAATCAAGTACTAACATCTTTTGTAGGATTCAAAGAGCAACGAATTTCATTCCTATAAAGTCGACGGCTTAGGTAAGTCCTAAACTTCAAAGTAGTTAAGAGAATAACCTATTGCATTTTCAACTCTGTTATTAAGGAGCAAGATGACGACAGTACATGCTCCAAGTGACAAAATGTGGTAGTTTTTTTCTTTGCCCTTTGGCTGTTGGCACAGGCCTCTGCCAAAGAGACGCATTCTATAGATACCCAATTTTGTCACCCTCCCCTGACTATGATGACATATGGATCTTGGACGTGACTCTTATTTCCAATCGACAGAGATGATAATTGACTGAGGTAAATATTCCCAGGAGCATTCCACACTCACCTAAAATTCCCAAAAAACTTGCGTGAGAAAAGAAGGCTCCAATTATGACATTTCATTTACGAAGGAATCTGGTCAAAGTAACTGCACAGATGCATAGTACTCTGAATTACAATTCCAATGATAAATGGTACATTAAAATCCGACTATCGGATCTCCCGCAACCATTCCTATAAATCGCACTTTAAGTGCCCAAACCCCGCCCTTGCGAGCACCCATGCCCTACCTTGATTGCCCAAACCCCTCCCATGCTAGCATCCATGTCTTGCCTTGAGTGCCAAAACCCCACCCAAGCATGCAACCAAGCCCCGCGTGCCCACCACCAAGTCTCGGACATTCTTGACTGAGTCCCGCACATTCCTGATTGAGTCCCGCACATTCTCAATCAAGTCTCATGCATTCCCACACCCATATCGAAGCTCGAACACCCATGTAGTAGCCTCAGCCCCACTATCGGAGCCCCAGCACAACTGCTGGAGCTCCTACGGTTGTCCTAGAGCCCTAGAGGCTGTGTTGGAGCCCCAACAGCTATGCTGAAGCCCCAACACCTGTGCTGGTGTTCCAGTACCCCTGCTAGACCTCTAATACCCCCACCAAAGCTTCCACACCCTTGTCGTGACCTCTACCATTCTTGTTGATGATCAAAATCCCCCTTAAGGTGATCGGATCAGAGAAGGAATTCCCTCTTCACCCGCATATGTACCCTACAGTACCCCACTAACTTCCCTACGCCGTGGCTCCTATTGGTCCAAGAAGGAATCTTTTGCCATGATTGGTCAAAAAAATTACCTTTCACTCCATTGGCTATTTTTTTATTACCCTTCACCCCATTGGTCCAAATTTCTTACTTTCACCCTATTGATTTAGAAAAATTACTTTTTACTACCATTGGTTGAGAAATTTTCTCTCTCCTCCCTATTCGTCCTAAAATTCTATAAATACCCCCTCCTTTGGATTTAACACAACAAAAAGCCACCAAGGTTACCCCACAACACCTATAGTAGTGAAGCTTTGCACTCTCTCCTCCCCTTCCCCCTTTGAGGATTTTCAAGTTTGTAGAGAGATTTTCATAAGATTCGAAGTGTTCTTCGGTCCTTCAGGAATCTTCAATCCTTTGCTTTCTTTGAGTGAGATTTTTAGGAAAAGATTCCCTCCTAGCCCTCTAATAGCTTATCCCCAGCGAAAGCTCTGTCTAAGTGCCATCTTAGCCTAGCCCTCTGATATCCTATCCCTAGTGGAAGCTCTGTCCATGCACCACCTTAGCCTAGCCCTCCGATAGCCTATCCCCAGTGTAAGTTCTGTCCAAGTGCCCCCTCAGCCTAGCCCTCTGATAGCCCATCCCCAGTAGGAGCTCTGTTCGAGTGCCACCTTAGTCAAAACTCAGAAATAGCCTTCCTTAGCCGAAGCTCTGTTCGAACCCAAATCCGGAAGTAACTGTTCCCAGTCGGAAGTCTACCCAAATATCACCACAGTTAGCATCTCTAAAGAAAGGAAGTTAGAGGTTAAGACCATCTTCCTCTGAGCTAGGAGAATTCACAAGAAAGCTTGTACCAGTATTGACCAGGGGTTCCACCCCTCTTAACCCAAAATAGGGGTTAAGCTCAGGTATAATTTCTCAATAGAATTAGCACAATGTAGACTTTATATTTACCTTGTTTTAGTGTACATATTTAATTAAATTCAGTCAATGTATATGTGTGTGATAACTTAGTCGTGCATGTGGAATAGGAAAAATTATGAAAAATGTTCATTCTTAAGCATCTAGTAGGAAGACCGGTTGAACTTGGTAGATTGGTTGCCTAACACCTTCCCAATTCTATAACCTGATACTTACCCTAAATCTGTAGACTAGACCAACTTTCGAGCCCTTTTCTTAGGAATTGGGCCCACCCCCGGGTCCTAGGCCCATAATCCTAGGTGGTGACTCCAAACCCTTTTGTATGATCCTGATCCCCATATTGGACCATCAATGATGAACTTTACCCTCTTACGAAATAGGCCTCCACATATCTCCGAGCGGTTATACGGTGGTGCGGGGCCTGCAGGGTAAGGACACATGACACACCTCTCCCACACATGAAAGAGAAAGAGAGGAGAGAGGAAAAAATAATCGATGCATAAAGTCTTGATTTTCGGCTGCTACCCTCATAGCACCTTCGGGGAGGTCAGTGCATGTCATGAAAAGTACTCTGAGAGCAAATGGTAGCCACTTCTTGTACAAGGGTGTGGCGTATTGTTAAACGGTGAGGATGTTCATAATTGTGCCAACACCCTCGGGGAGATCAAATAATGATATTCACACATCACACTTTTGCACACAATCACTCATGGTTCCACCAACCTATGGCCAGTTGCTTAACCTCGTGTGTAGTCATGAGTAATGGGCAAGGAAGTCAACCCCTTGATCTCGTACCTATGGGTATATCAAAAGGACCACGTACCTTGCGTATATAGATCCTGTCAAGGAAGCCTTGTCGGTCCTATTGTATCCACTGCATGCTCGCATCATGTAGAAAATAAATGGAGAACATTGCCACAAGCTGATCGGTAGAATTTGTTTACGGTCTTGAAAAGGAATTTTCCTATGATATATTCTAGTCATAAAGAAATTCTCTCCTAAGTGCATTTCAGATAAAATGTGTCCTTCCTCCTTAGAAATGAAATATGGATGATTTGGAATAATCGATACGCACTGAATTCTGTCAAACCCTCGTATAATACCGAATTATCTAAAAGACCCGAGGAAACTAGGAGGAAAGTCACCTAGTGGGGTAAGATTAAGGAAAGCATGACTTTATCGATAAAGAATGTCTTAATAGGGATATTCTAGTCTAGCCATTTGTGTGAATCTCCCACTAATGACATTGAGTGGACTAGGGGCATCAACCCCTACCCACTCTCTATCATTAAGTGGACTAACTTTGGATGGCCCATTGGTTGATAATTGAGTGGATGAATAAACAAAGGGTTGGAAAATACAAGAATACTGAAATAAGCCATTTTTTGGTTCAGGCATAATTCCACACCTCATGTATTCCCTGTAGTCCATTTGGACACGTTAAGGTAATCGGTTGACTCGTTTAAGTCCAGTGTCACCTATGTCATTTCTTCAAGACAACTTATTTCCAAGTGATCGTATTCTGGTACACATGGACCCGGCAGACATGGAGGCTCCTGATCAACCGTGGGTTCACCTCTTCGAGACATTGTAAGCTGAGATGATTGAAGTCAAGAATGGGTTAGCACAAGTGATCCACCTACTTCAGAACCCTCCCAAGGTTGACCCTACTCCGGTTATAGGAAAGCAAGATCAGGATAGGCTCACGGGGCATCGTGGAACTTCCTCTAAGGTAGAATTAGGAGAGCCAAATGTGGCCAGGCCTACCGGTCAACGAGGAGTTTCACCCACTCATCAGAATGGTCAACAAGAAGCTTACTCCCGAGTTCCCCCTCCAAGGATGCTGATTGATGATGAAGAAGAAGAGTTTACAGCACACGTCAGAATGGAACCTCCTGAGACAGAAAGGAAGAGGAAGCTCAGAGAACAATTAGAGAAGCTAGAGGATCTGATCCAAATTGGGAAAAATCAGGACAGTCATACAGCAAGGATTCCCAAGAATCAAATGAAAAACTGACAGGTTCGACGGGTCTGACGATCCTAAAGCTCATTTGAAGGTCTTCCTCAGCATCACCAAGTCTTGGCAGCTAGCAGATAACTAGATGGGTCAGGCATTCATGTTGACATTATCAGGTCCAGCTCTGAGATGGCTAACACAGTTAGAGTCTGCACAAACACAGAATTGGGCAACAATGGTGAAAGCCTTCACCAAGAAATACTCTTATAACACAGAAATGGATGTGAAGCGGTGAAAGCTTGAGACTTTGAGGCAACAACCTAGGGAAGGAGGATTCACTGCTTTCCTTATGAGATTCAGGGATAAGGCCGCCAAGATGGTAGAGCGACCTTCTGAAGCAGACCAGGTGGAGATATTGATTGAAAACATGTCCAAACCATATTATGATGTACTTTATTATCAACCTTTATAAAACCTATGAAGCATTGATAGCCACTAGGACATGTATTAAGAATAGAATCTTATGGAAAGCAGTACCTTAGGACTCAGGATGGAGGAAAGGGTGCAAAGGTTGGAGGAGGGAAAGGTCTTGAAACCAATGTTGTTAATTCAGCCCAACAATTAGTAGAAGCCACCTCTCCATCACAACCTTTTGTGATACAGGTAGATGCTCCAGCTCAGAAGCCCCCTCATCAAAGAATGAGTTTTCAAACATGGGAATGCCAATAACAACAGTGTATGAGAAATTGAAGAAGCAAGGGTTATTGGGGACAGTGGCTTTGAGGGTGATTCCCACTCCTCTCGTAACTTGGTACCGAGATCATGAGTATTGTGCCGACCATACCCAGAAGTGGCACTCCACAGAGAGGTGCCTTGGGCTACAACACGCAATATAGGATCTAGTGGATAACATAACTAGTGAAGTTAAAGTCAAGCAGTCTCCCAATGTCACCACCAACCCACTCCCATATCATGATACAGTCAGTAAATTGGATGATGATGAATCACAGAAAGTGACCCCACTCAACTCATTAAGGCTAAAAAATAAAAGGGTCGTCTAACCGCCTATGATTATCGAAAGATCATGGGGCAGAGAGCCAAAACCTTTAGACTTCCCAGGGAGGAGAATCATCAGAAGAAGAAATAGGGAGTGAAGAGTAGATGTTCACCTTTCCACCTTCATCACCAACCCCTGTTGAGAAGTCCACTACTTCATACAACTTACCCCACCAATCATTGTCCCTATATTATCCAGGATTGAACCTTTCATCATCATCCTACCAACCTTTACCTCCATCCAACTATCCTACCACTTACATTAAACTCCAATACCCCCCATATAATTATCATCCTCTATTGATGTATTGGTACGTATGTACATGGATTTTTGAGATCTCAACAAAGTGAGCTTGAAAGATGACTTCCCATTGCCTCATATTGATGTATTGGTAGATAGCATTGCAGGACATGCCTTGCTATCATTTATGGATGGATTCTCAAGATACAATCAAGTGAATATGCACTGAGAGGATCATGAGGAGACAGCCTTCACCACTCAATGGGGTACTTATTATTATAAGGTCATGCCTTTCAGATTAAAGAATGCTAGGGCAACTTATCAGAGAGCACCTACAACCATCCTACATGATATGATACACAAAGATGTGGAGATCTATGTGGATGACATGATTATAAAGTTAAAGGATTGACAGGGACATAGTCCAACATTAAGACACTTTTTTGAGAGGATCAAGAAATATCTACTGAGGTTGAATCCCTAGAAGTGTGTTCGAGGCAACGGCAGGGAAATTTTTGGGTTTCCTGGTGAGCGAAAGAAGCATTAAGGTTGACCCCATTAAGATCAAGGCAATCTAAGAAATGCCCACATACCTTGCATAGAGAAGCAGATACTGGGATTTTGGTCATATCCAGTACATCAGCAGGTTTATAGCCCAACTGACTATGACCTGTGAACTAATTTTCAAGTTGCTGAAGAAGGATCAACCCCCGGAATGGAATGATCAATGCCAACAAGCTTTTGACAAGATAAAAGAATATCTTATGAACCCACTAGTGTTAACACCACTGATGAAATGAGAACCACTCTTGTTGTATTGGTCAGTCGGAGATCATTCTATGGGCTCTTTGCTAGCTTAGAAAGAAACAGAGAAGGGAGTAAAGCATGCCATATACTACCTTAGCAAGAAGTTTTTAAAATATGAGACACGATACATGTCTCTGGAAAGAACTTATGCTATATTGATTTAGGCCACCAAGAGGTTACGATATTACATGGTAGCATATCCAATATGGTTGATCTCAAGGATGGATCCAATCAAATACCTCTTTGAGAAACCAGTTCTCACTGGGAGGATGGCTTGATGGCTGCTGTTGTTATCAGAATTTGACATCACCTATATTGCTCAGAAGGCAAACGGTAAGCTATAGCTGATCATTTGGCTACCTATCCAGTAGAAGATGGAAGAGCCTTAAATGATGCTTTTCTAGATGAAGAAATTTTAGCAATTGAAGAAGAGGACACCTCCAATGAATGGCAGTTATTCTTCGATGGGGCATGAATGACAGTTATTCTTTGATGGGGCATCCAATCAAAAGGGGGTGCTGTGCAAGAATTTTTCTTGTTAGTCCAAATGGCCTTTATTTGCTTTCATCATTCCTCCTTGATTTCTCTTGTACCAACAACATTGCTGAGTATAAAACTTGTGACTTAGGACTTGAAATAGCCATAACCATTGGGGTAAAATGAATCAAGGTATATGGAGATTCGACCATTGTCATATATCAGACATAAGGGAAGTGGAAGACTAAAGATGAGAAATTGAAGCCATACCAAGAACATTTGGAATAGGTGATTAGAAATTTTGAGAAAATCTCATTTGAATACTTCCGAAGGATAAAAACTGGTTTGCCGATGCCTTTGCAATCTTAGCTTCCATGATAGAATGCAACCCAGTGGCTAAGATCCGACCATTCTTAGTAGAACAAAGAAACATGCCCATTTATCAGAATGCGGTGAATTCTCTCACCTTAGATGGCCGGCCTTGCTTCACTCACATTATGGACTTCATCAGAGAGAGGTAGTATTCAGTTGAAGCTACAGACAGGAAAAAGAAGTTCCTGAGGAGGTATGCTACCCAATTCATCCTCCAAGAGGACTTGTTGTACAAAAGATCCTATAATGGGATACAGTTGTTGTGTGTAGATGAAGACCAAGCTAGAACAATCATGGAAGAATTTCATCAAGGCCTTTGTGGACCCCATATGAATGCCAAAATGCTAGCCAAGAAGATCCTCAAATTGGGGTACTATTGGAACACAATAGAAACAGATTGTGTGAGCTATGTCAAGAAATGTCATAAGTGTCAGATATTTTTTAACATCATACATATTCCACCAACGGAATTGCACTCACTCAGTTCCCCTTGGCAGTTCTCTACTTGGGGCATTGACATCAAGGGGAAGATCAACTCCAAAGTATCTAATGGTCATGAGTTCATCTTGATGGCCATTGATTACTTCATTAAATGGGTAGAAGCCCAATCATATGTAGTTCTTACATCAGCGAATGTAGCAAAGTTCATTCAAGAAAATATCATTAGCTGGTATGATGTACTGCAGGAGTTGATATCAGATCAACCATCCCATTTCTAGGCAAGACTGATAAGATTTATATAAAGTTCAACATCAAAAGGCATCGTTCTACCATTTAAAGGCCACAGACCAATGGAGCAGTAGAAACAACCAATAAGAATATCAAGATCATTCTTCAGAAGATTGTCGAAATACATAAGGATTGGTAGACAAGTTGCCACTTGCATTATGTGCATATTGGGCTTCTGTTCAGTCTTCGACTAGAGTAACTCCATTCTCCTTTGTATACGGAGTCGAAGCAGTGTTGCCAATAGAAATCAAAGTGCCATCCTCAAGGGTACTTTTGGATAGTCAGCTACCAGAAGGAGAATGGGTGAAGGCTAGGCATGATGAGCTCAACTTTCTTTATGAGAGGTGCATAAAGGCCATCGACAATCTAAGAAAGTATCAGCTAAGAATAGCAAGGGCCTTTAACATGATTGTGAAGCCATGACATATAGAAGAAGGTGAGCTTGTTTTACGAGAACAAAGAGCCCCAATTCATGACCCAAGAGGGAAATTTAGGCCAAATTGGAGTGGCCCATTTACTATCAAAGAGATTTTTCCAGGCAAAGCAGTGAAGCTCATAGACGACAATGGTGAAGAATTACCAGGATTGGTCAATGTAGATCAACTCAAGAGATATTATGTTTGACTGGGTGAAAGGACTGAACTACGTTAGACCTTATTCCTCCTAAGGGATATGTAGGCAACTTGACATGTGCAAGTGCAGTCTTAACCATCCCAAGACAATAAATTGGTTCTCAAATTAATAATCAAGGTACCTGAAAAGATCATCATAGCTTGTGTCCCACAAGAATCGCCATTTGGCATATATGACCATTAGGTTTTTGTCATTCCCCTATGGTCCGTCACATCTCATCTAGAATTTTGTCTTCCCCAAGAATCGTCATTCAGCATGTATGGCTATTAGGAATCTACCATTCCCCTATGGTCCTTCCAATGCTCATCTAGAATTTCACCTCTTCTCTAAAGATCACCGTCTAGCACTAGTAATCAAGGTCAGTTCATTCTCACCCTTGATCAGTTAAAAAAAAATAAGACTTTGATGCATTGTGGTAAAGGTTTGGTTGTGTCAATGGCTAATGTCATTATACCTCTTCTTTGCTTAATTTGGTTTTAGGAGAGGCTATGAACTCTTTGGATGAGACATTGAGGAAATGGATCTTGAACATCAGCATTACTGCTCAGTGAACATATCTATACTTAGTCAGATTAGAGGAATGAAGTTACATCATGATTTAATCTGACAGGTGCCTCGATACTGGGATACTAATCTCCATATATTCCGGTTTGAGACCATTAAAATTTGCCCCACTTTGGAAGATTTTTGGGCCTGTATACTATCTCCACCTAATGGCGGATTGGTTGAACCATCATTGAAGAAAGATTAATCAGAAGATATCCGCAACTTCTTTGGATGGACAAAGAAGGAAGCAAAGCATTTCATCAGCCATGACAAGATTGAAATTTTGAAGGTTGCCAGAATCTTTACCCAGTATATGTCTTCAAGGAAGATCCATCACCAAAGATCTCAAGATGTGTTTTTGCTATGCATGATATTCCAATATGTTCTTCAGACATCAGAACGTGGTACATCACTCGTTCTGATGGAAGTAGTAAATAACTAAAGGAAGGAAAAGACATCATCCCTACAGCTTTGGCAGAATGCTAAAGGGATTGGGTGATATGAGCCATAGTCACAAAATTTGGATCGATCATTACCAAGGAAGCCCCGCTGTTTTCCAGCTTGGCTACTTGAAAAATTGAAATTAATTGAACATAGACTTGGGTTTCCTTACTATCAAGGCGAGGAAGTGGTCTCAGAATTCAAGCTCATCATTGATTGGGAAGAATACCTGCAGGGAAGGACTGCATGGAACATTGCATGGAAGAATCCCCAGTGGTCATAGGATGACTTACTGTTGAAGACCCTTGGATATAATTATGTCAGGTTGATGGGTTGACCCATACATCTTTCTACTTGCCTACTTACATCAGACGGTAGTACGGACTAGAGGTAGAAGACCCAGAAGAATTGGTGGATTTTCATCTACCCCAAGAATTGTCTCCCAACATTATAGCCAATCTTTCCTCTTTGTAGTAGGAAAGTTGTGTCCATTTCCATGTAATCCATTTACTTTCATTTGGTCGTAAAAATATGGTGACATTTGGACTTTCACATTATTCCAGTTATTCTGATGAATACTCGAGTTGTGGAATTAATCATACCTAATAACCCTAAATGCAGGAAAGATTTCTTAAATCAAGAAGTTTTGTCATTTCAAAATAAAATGTCAAAGCAAATAAAGAAAGAAAAGAAAAGATAAAAAAGGATGAACAAACATGGGAAGGGAAAGAATAAAAGAAAAATACAAAAAATGCATTGCATTTGTATTTTGCAGGAATTGTATGAAATCCGGTAAACAAGAATCAAATACTAACATCTTTTACAAGAATGGTGCGAAACCTTGCAAACGATGGTTCGGTCTTAACATCTTTTCCAGGAATGGTACGAAACCCTATAAACAAGAATCGGATACTAACATCTTTTGTAGGAATGGTGCGAATCCCTGTGAACATTGGCTTGATACTCAAATTTTCTGTAGGAATGGTGTGAATCCCTATAGGTAATAATTTGATACTAAAATTTTTTGTGGGAATGGTGTGAATCCCTACAAACGATGACACAAAACCAATGAATCAGGTATGATTCTAAACTTTGAATAGTTAGAAGAGATTACCTGTTGCATTTTTAGCTCCATTATTGTTCAGCAAGATGACGGCAGTATATACTCTGAATGACAAAATTTGGTTGTTCTTTTCTTTGCCCTTCGGCTATTGGCATAGGCCTCGGCCAAAGAGGGGCATTCTGTAGATACCCAATTTTGTCACCCTTTCCCCAGTAATGATGATACACGGATCTTGGTTTCAACTTGTCATTTCTAATTGACAGAGATGCAAATGACTGAAATTCCCTTACCCAACCAATCTCTGCTTACCCAAACAAAATCCTAGAACAATGTGCGGGAGAGAAAAGGTCCAAATTTTGAATTTGCATATGCAGAGCAATCCAGTCCAATGTGACCATATGGATGGATAGTGGTCAAAATTACAATTCTAACGATATATAGTACGTCAAAATTGGACTGGTGGATCTCCCACAATCATTCCCTAAAGTTGTCTTGCACATGCGTACACAATCGTCCACCCGCAACCAACCGCCTGCAGCCATCCACACCCACCAGCAGCCCTGTATAGAGCCATAACGCCCTACCCAGGGCCGTACCCCCTGTTTAGTGCCCTTTGCACCCCCAACAGCTATTGGACACCTTTGTCTACTGCTTGGCACCCTCGTGAAGTGTCCCGCACTGTCGCATTTGCCCAGAACATCCCACTAGCGATCAGAATTTTCTATTAAAATCTGGATTTTGGGAAAAGATCCCCCCTTTAGCCGCTTGCATACTCCACACACTCTTGCTAGTATACCAAATATCTTTTTACATTTTTTGGTGAAGAGAAGTTTCCCTTCACCTCTTTAAAAAAATATCTTTTCACCTTTTTGGACAACAAAAACATCTTTTCACCTTTTTGGGTGAAGAGAAACTTCCCTTCACTCCTTTGGCCCAAAATATCTTTTCTTCTTTTTGGTTGAAGAGAAATTTCCCTTCACCCCTTTGCCACAAAAACACTATAAATACCCCCTTTCCTTTGAAAAAGACACCCACTTGCCATTTTTTAGTCTCTTTGTGAAGAGCATTTTCTCTCTCCTAAATTCCCTCCCCCTTTGAGGTGTTTCTAGTTTTCGGAGAGATCTTCGTCAAGATCCGAAGTGTTCTTTGGGCCTTCAAAGCACTTCAATCATCTTTTTCAAAAATATATTTTGTTTCAAAAATCCCAGGCAAACCCCTACTAAAGTTCCGACCCAACTTTTCCCAGAAGTAACCTATCCCTAGCGAAAGCTCTACCGAAGTTCCAACCTAACTTTTCTCAAAAGTAGCCTATCCCTAGCGGAAGCTCTGTCGTAGTTCTGACCTGACTTTTTTTCAAAAGTAGCTGGCCCTAGCTTTCTCAGTCGGAATAGAAACCCAACCTTTCCAGAAAGTAGGCCATCCCCAGTGAAAGCTCTACTGTGTCTGGTGCATAAGCCATCCGAGTAGTTCTAATTCTTTCCCCCATCTTTTAAATTTTCAAATACATTACTACACTAACCTTCTCCAATTAGAAATTTAGAATTCAAATATAGGCATTAGAACAAGGAAATTAGTAATCTACTCAACAAACATATTAATTAAAAGAAAAAACTGCAAAAACTTGAGCTTTTGCACCTGTTACATTATGAAGTAGGCCAATAGCCCAAAAGTAACCAACCCTAAGCCAGACCTCTGTCCACACACTACCACAATCAACATCTCTCAAAACAGGAAGTTGGAGGTCTCGACCATATTTCCCTAAGCTGGGAGGATCTATAAGAAAGTCCAAGCCAACCAGGGGCCCATCCCTCTTGATCGAAAATAGGGGTCAAATCCAGGTACAATCTCTCTCCTTATTTAGCGCAATGTAGATATTTACTTAATTTCATTTTAGTGTACATAAATAGTTAATTTTATTTAATGTACATATGTTTGATAATTTAGCCATGCATACAGAATAGGAATAATTGTGAAAAATGTTCGTTCATAAGCATCTAGTAGGAAGACCGGTTGAATCGGGCAAATTAGGTGCCTAACACCTTTCCAATTCTACAACCTGACTCTTTTCCCAAATCTCTGGACTAGATCGACTTTCGGGCCCTTTTCTTTAGAATTGGGCCACCCTAGGGTTCTAGGCCCATAATCCTAGGTGGCGACTCCAACCCTTTTTTTTTTTTGCATAATCCCAATCCCCCGTATTGGACCATCATCAAGCCCCGTCTTTACGATGAACCCAACACATCTGCGAAATAGGCCTCCACGTATTTTCAAGCCACAATACGGTGGTGCAGGGCGCACAAAGGCACACACACAACCAACACTTTCCTTATCCTCTAAGATGAAGAGAGAGGAGAGAGGGCCTGAACGAAGACCTTCCCCCGATGGGGGGAGAGTAATCAATTTGCGGGCCGCTACCCTCACAAGTACTTGCACTGCTACCCCCATACTTTAATGAGAGAATTTCTCTTTCTGGAAGTATAGATTAAAAAATTTCATCTTGCAAGGGCCATGCGTCTAGGTGGCATTCTTCTTCCCATTTAAAATATGGTTTTGATGATAAAAAACAAGCAGGGCTTTAATAACTATCTCTCTAAGTGTCATGTAAAGTATCACATTGAGGAGCACCATGTAGAGGACGACTTCAATGAAGCCCAAGATGCAAGTGGGATTGCCAAATTATAAGAACTCAAGATGGAGAATGTAAAGAACTATTGAAGAGCTCTAAGAGGCATTGAAAAAGTAGAAGATCTCAAATTGAAGAAATTGAAGAGTTCGATACTTCTAGATTAAATTTGTAATTCACACACTCCCACAGGCACTATACTTATGCATCTTAATCATGGAAACACCCTGATGAGGCAAATATGTCCCCTTCCTCAGCACGGCTGAAGCGTGTATGCAAATCTGACCTACTACCTCGGGCCTCCAACAGGCTGCGCTACCACCTCTGCCTCCATCGGGCAGTGCTGCCACCTTGGCCTCCATCATGCCGTTCTACCTCCTCGGCCTCCATCAGGCCGTGCTACCACCTCGGCCTCGTTCATGCCGTGCTGCCTCCTCGGCCTCCATCAGGCCATGCTGCCACCTCGGCCTGACATCAATAACAAGGTTTTCAGAAACGTGTTTTCGTCCACCCCTACATTCAAGGAACGTAATCCCTATTCCGAGGGATCGGACTCTATCCACTACACGTCATCATAGACGTCACACGGTTGGCCTTTCCGAGATAAGAGGGAATATTCCCAGAATCACAGAGCCACTCCCCTTGAGGACTCCATGCCTAAACAGGACTCTTCACAATCGACTCCCACTCTCCCTGTATCAGCAGCCTATAAATACCAAGGTAAGCCTCCATCATGGGGGATCGATTACTCACTCCTCTTACTGGAAAAGCTCTCTTGAGCATATGTTGTGGAAAAATCTAACTTAGGCATCGGAGAGTCCCCCATCGGGTCAGCCCAGCTCTCCCCTGTCATCTCTTCTGTGCAGGTCGGCCAAAGCACCAGGAACTGCAGTGAAGATTGTCTGGTCAACTTTTTTCGCATCACCAAGCTAAGCCTCCATCATGGGGGATCGATTACTCACTCCTCTTATTGGAAAAACTCTCTTGAGCATCTATTTTGGAAAGATCTGACTTAGGCATCGAAGAGTCCCCCATCGGGTCAGTCTGGCTCTCCCCTGTCATCTCTTCTGTACAGGTCGGCCAAAGCACCAGGAACTGCAGGGAAGATCGTCCAGTCAATTTTTTTTGCATCACAGCCCAAGACACTTTTACCTTCTTGTGTGACTATTAGATAGTCAAAACATAAAATAGAGGTCAACCGACAATTTCCAGATGGGAACCGGCAACTGTCGCTTTGCCTCTGTGATGAGTTTTTCATCAGAAAATGCAAACAATGGCAAACCAACAATTGCCGGATGGGAATAAAAAACTACTGAATTTAACCAAAAATTGAATTGGCTAGCTGAATCAATTCTGGATCATATGCCTGTATATAACTTACCCACAGAGAGTAACCGGTAACTTTCGGTTAGAAGTGACAACTGTCGGTTGACCTCCAAAGACTCTGACGGGTATATAATGGCTATATTTATGAGTCTAATAGCTAGTTTCATACAGTTGGACTAGGAAGAAGCAACTATCGAGTGAAAGCAACAACTGCCGATTGAGAAAATTTTTAACAAATTTCTATCCTTTGGAAATTCTTCTCTTTCCAAATCGGGTGCTATTATTACCCTAATTAAGCCTAGCCTCTAACTATATAAATACCCCACTAATTACTTTAATAATTAATAATTAAGATAGTATTAAGCAATCATATCGAAGTCATTTATGAGAATCAATTGCTATCATTATTGGAGTTATTCTTGAAGTCAAACACGTTCTCCAAGAACTGAAAGACTTTAGCAAAAGTCTCTCTCATCAGTTCATTCTTAGGAGAGAATACAAAAGGTGCATTCAAGCTTACATTTGCATATTCATTTTTGCATGCACCGCACGAGGTAAACCCGAACCATTATTTTCCACTTGTTTCTCTTATTATTTTTTACATTCTCCTAGACTATAATTAGGATTGTGTAAGGATCCTTGTATCCTAAATAGAGTTAGGTGACTCTCCACTGTAAAATAGGATTGTAAGAGGTGCCTCTCTACCTTAAAAGAGATTGTAAGGATACTCTTATCCTAAACAAGACTCTGTAAAGGTTTTCTTCCCTACCTACTGTACTAAAAGGGAAAGCTAGTGAAATACCTTACAAGTGGAACTTATAGGAAGTGGACTAGACTCGAGTTGAGTCAAACCATTGTAAACCTTGGTGTTGTATGATTGTGAGTATTTTTCTATTCTGTAATTTTTATTCTGCAATCACATTTTGGGAACCATAAATCGAAAAGATTTAAATTTCACAGGATGTACAGAGTAAGGAGTGTTGTGAGCTTCATTCAGGATCAACTCTATCAGCTTTTCTTCCCTTGGAACACAGTCTGTCATTGAACCACAAAGTTCCATCTTTCACTGTGAACCTCAAATCCCTCTGTATTCCATCATTGATTGCATTTATAGTCTTTCTCAACATATCATCTTTAGGTTGGGATTCCTTGATCTGTTCAATTAAAGATGGTTTAATGGTAAGTGTGACAAGTGGCATATCTTCAGGTGTCTCCACTCCCAAAATTACTTCCAAACCAAATTCTCTTGCTTCCTCAATCAACCTAGGGTTTGCAGTAAGTGCAGCTAATGTAGTAAACTTATGTTTCCTATTGAGAGCATCTGCTATCACATTAGCTTTTTCTGGATGATAATGAATGGTACAGTCATAGTCCTTTAATAGCTCTAGCCATCTCCTTTGCCTCATATTCAGTTCTTTCTGAGTGAATATTCACATTTCTGACCATACAAATAGTGACGCTAAATTTTTAAAGCAAAAAATTATTGTTGCCAATTCCGAGTCATGGGTAGGATAATTCTTTTCATAATTTTTCAATTGTCTAGAAGCATAAGGAATTACCCTACCATTCTATATCAACACACATCCTGAACCTTATTTGGATGCATCACTATATACCACCAAACTTGATGTATATGATCTAGAATGGCAAGGACTGGAGCTGTCACCAGTCAGTTCTTCAATTCTTGAAAAATTGTTTTTGCATTCCTCAGTCCAATGAAATTTGACTCCTTTTCTAGTCAATCGAGTCATAAGAGTAGAAATCCGAGCAAAGTTCTCAATAAATCTCCTATAATAACCTGCTAAGCCCAAAAAACTTTGAATCTCACTTATAGTCTTGGGAGACTCCCAATCTAATGTTGCCTTCAACTTTCCAGGATCTACCTCAATACCCCTAGTAGATACAATGTGTCCCAAGAAATTCACTTGTGATAGCTAGAATTCACATTTACTAAACTTTACATACAATTGCTTCTCTCTTAACCTCTATAATACTGACATCAAATGATTGCGTGATCCTCTCTACACTTGGAATAAATCAAGATATCATCAATAAATACTATTACATACTGGTTCAGCATATCATGAAATACTCTATTCATCAACCCCATAAAAGCTATTGTTGCATTAGTCAATCCGAATGGCATAACCATAAATTCATAATGGCCATACCTTGTCCTAAAAGCTATCTTCTGGATATCACTCTCCTTAATCTTCAACTGGTGATACCTAGACCTCAAATCTATCTTAGAGAATGTACTGGCTCCTTGCAACTTATCAAACAAATCATCAATACGAGGAAGCAGATACCGATTCTTAATTGTCAACTTAGTCAACTCCTGGTAATCAAAACACATCCATAAACTCCCATCTTTCTTCTTCACAAACAAGACTGGAGCTCCCCAAGGTGATACACTCGGTCTAATAAAACCCTTCTTCAACAAGTCCTGCAATTGTTCCTTCAACTCCTTCAATTCAGCAGGAACCATCCTGTAGGGTGCCTTTGACACTAGTGTTGCCCCGGGTATAAGATCAATACAAAATTTATTCTCCCTATCTGGGGTCACACTACACAGATCCTCTGAAAATACATCTGGAAATTCCTTTACTACTTCTAGTTCTTCTAGTGTTGCAGTTTTCCTTGTAGTATCTTGGACACATGCCAAGTACACTTCACATCCTTCTTCTAACAATTTTTGCACTTGGATAGCAGAAATCAACATCTTCCTTATTTCCTTTCTGTGTCCCTGAAATACAAACTCATCTCCATTTCTGGGTCTAAACAATATTTGCTTCTTAACACAGAGCACACAAGCTCGATATGCTGACAGTCAATCCTTTCCTAATATGACATTAAAGTCTTTCATATTTATACAAATCAAATAAGCTATCATTCCTCTCACACAAGTATAAATAGTACAAGGTTCATACACATCCTCTAAGTCTACAATAAACCCTGTAGATGTACTGATCATCAACTGATAAGTTAACTTTTTAGGTTTCACACCCAGACTTGGAGCAAAATTAGAAGATACAAATGAATGACATCGAATCAAATAATACATGTGCTGGTATACCAAAAACAAGCACTGTACTTGTCACAACTCTAGGTGCAACCTCCGCTTCCTTAGCTATTATTTCAAAGACCTTCCCATATGACTGTGACTTCTTGGTCGATGAAGAAGAAGAAAAAGCCACACTCTGTTCACTTGGTTTCCTCTAAGGACAAAATCTTGCAAAATGTCCCAACTACTAGCACACATAGCATCTTACATTAATAGGTTGAACTGTAGATGCTGTTGGCTGAGACTGAGCTGATTGTGACTGGATAGAAGCTCTACTAGCCTCTCTCTATCTAGGTACTGTGGTAGAAGAAGCTCCCCTTCCAAGCCTTCCAAACTGTCTCCCTGTGTTACCTACTCTGGCCCTTCTTACTACCTGAACCTAATAACCTTCCCACTGCTTGTCCTTAATAGACTTTATGATTTGAACCACATCAACATAGTTCTGGAGCCAATGAGCTACTAACATAGCTCCAATGTCAGACCTCAAACACTTCTCAAATTTCTTTTCCTTTGCACTATCATTCTTCATATGTTATGGGGCAAGATAATATAAATCCTTAAATTTCTGTTGGTACTCCAATACTGACTTAGGTCCCTGAGTCAAAGCCATGAACTTTGACTCCTTTTTGTTCTTATACTGATAGGAAAATAGTTCCCATAGAATACCTCTACAAACTGATCTCAGGTGGGATGTGGATCTGTGGCTAGCAGTATAGGTTTGGTAGCCTTCCACCAGGCACAGGTTTAATTCTGCAGTTGGTAGGTAGTACACATTATCCTCTGTTCATCACTGCATCCTAACACTGCCAATGCCTTTTCAACTCCTTCCACCCATTTTGATGGTGCTAATGGGTTATAACTTGCACCACTGATGTATGGAGGCCTATACTTCTGGAATTTCTCCATCAACTTACTCATGTCAGTCCATACTTGTACTACTGGTGGGTTATCTAAGCCTTATTGTCCTGCCTATGTACTAATAACAGGTACAACCTGGGTTGCCTGCCCGCCTATAGTTTGGGGTATAACTAGAATTCCTGGGTTAACTGAAGGTACATATGTTATAGTTACTAGAGGAGGTGGTGCCATTGGTGCAGGTGGAACTAGTATTCCACTAGCACTGACTGCTATGACCAATTCCTTAATAACCCTATTCTGTTGCTATTATTGCTATTACATACTCTGCTATATAGTTTGTTACAGCCCTTGCTATATTCCTTGGACCATATTGGTCATCAGAGTGGTCACATCCTATGTTGTAAGCGCTAGAGGTACAGGAGGTGACACAGATGCTGCTGCTGCTACAGTGGCAGGTGCAGGAACTAATTCTTGTGTTCCCAAAATTGACTCACTTTCCCTCTCATCACTCACAGACACCACAGGGTGAGTTCTAGAAGTAAGCTGACCCCTTTTCCAGTGTCGTGTTCCTTACTGAGGTTGAGCCTGTTTTGGTGGCATATTGGGAATTTCCTAAAAATCATAGTGTATTAATTCCCATTGCTCAACACATATATTTTCAATAAGGATGAGTAATGTGACAATTGATCATATACAAAATTCCCATCAAAATGAAAGAAATCAATCATATCCTAATCATGTCTCGATCGCACACATCACATTCACAACAATTAGACTTATCTTGAAGGTTTTTATTTCTTACTTCCTATTGCACTGGATGATCTTAATTCTTTTGGGTTGTCAGACTTCAGTCCTGGAGTTTGCTCTGATACCGCCCCAACTGTCATACCCTGCCGTCCATATAGCATAAGTATACCGACACTGGATACCTCACAGCACCCAGTCAGCCTATTTACCCCAGAATCCTACTCTAGGAGTGTCCACAACACCACAACCACATATACTAAAGTTAATCATAGTCAGATCAGAGTTTGCAACAAATAATATAAAATCAACTACATGCTCATATTCACCCAGTGTATCTAAGTGATACTTTATATTAGATAAACAATGATCCACAATTTTATATACAATAATCCATTATATTATAGTAATCCATACATCAAAATATACACACGAAAGAATCTCCCACCTAGTAATTACACAAAATGTATCTCCCACATGTCATACATAACAAGTCTCCCACCTGTAGTCTGAACCACCAAAAACTGATTTCTATAACCATCCATAAGTACACAAAAGAATGATCACAAACATTAGATCTTATAAATACTGTCCACCCTAAACACAATCGTCGCACTCGTATTTAGGTCCATGGCTAAAATCATCAAAATCCTGTATGCAAGCCAACTGATCCATGGCCATAGCATCATGCTTAGAACTAGTAATCTGTAGGTGACTGCTCTCCTCATCTATAGATCAAAGGAAAGGGGTGTGAGCACTGGTATAATGCTCAATGAAGGGTGGGGTAGAACAAGCACACGAATCCATATGCAATGAATGCTCTATACATAAGAATCATGCTCATGAGTTCATTTATTTAACTATTCAAATTCTCTAGTCCATTACTAAGTCTCATCATATATGGGCATAGTGCTAGGAAACCTAGGTGGCATTTCCTACCTTGTATGTTTGGCCCTTAGGAATATAAGCTTATTGCAGGCAGGAGCCAGAAGGTCCTAATCAGAGTCTTGATCCCCCTGCTAAGCCTTAAAAGGTAACCTCGTATAATAAATATATTCACCAGACATATAGAACATCGTATCCCATCCAAATCCACAATTGATATCACACATCTCATCACAAAGTGCACTGCTGATCAGGTAGCCAAATATGTCGGGATTTATCCTTACCTAACCCCCTACGGACAAGTGGTGTAGCACTTGGGGTTGTGATACCTAGCCAGCATACTAAATGATGCATAACCAATCATCCAAATCACACATCCATACATGGGCACCTGCTCGTGACCCATTTCACTTGCCTTACCTTCCACATTTTCATTACCATCAATTTTATCATACCACAAACATGAAAGTAGATGCAAATGAAGAAAATAAATGCATATGCAGAAACACAACAAATAATGCATGAACAACAATAATAAATACACCAAAAGAAGTAAGATAGAGGCACACCCACTCACCCTGACAATTTGACACTACTACCATTCTTCCTAGTACTGTACTAGTTCCCTCACAGCTATTAGGAAGTCCTAAAATCAACAATTACACATACAATTATAAATATAATTTTTTTTTTTTGAGTTTCAACTTACCCTAATAGAGTCATTTCCTGTTCCCTTATTAGCCCTACAAATCCTCTTTCAGACCCCTAATTCACTGTAAAAATCTATGGGCAAAACAGTCTCTAGAAGCCTAACCTGCTGAAGGCTTTTATAGCCCAATAGGCTGGCCTGATGTCTCCCGCCTGTTATCCATTTTCTGTAGAAAATCGATTCTTCCTTCTTCCTTGCTGGTATTTACCTCTGTTCTGGTCAGTAATTTCACTATTGTAGTGTCTTACTTTCATAGCAATGAATTAATAATCAAATTCTCATTACTTTATCAACCAACATCATTCCATTTTAATTAATTAAAATCAAATACCACTTTTATCAGAAATTTTCATGATCAAACCTCATTTTCAAAATTTCTGCCACAAGAATGCAATTTAACTTTAAATTATCACGATCCAACTCCAATCTAAGGTTGCATGCATACATTTCTTCACCAATTCCACTTTGCGTGTAAGAGATCAGACCTCAATTAACTTGCAGGCTTAATTAAGATATACCAAGATCAGAAATTAGGTAGAAATTTCACTTCTTCTCAAGCGCTCTTACTATTTAAAAATTTTTGGTGAAAATCCACACATTACAACTCGAATTGGCCATGATTTTTGCCTCATTTGTACAATTATTTCATGCATTCCTCATGCATTGCATCAGTCCAGCAAAATCAAAGAAATGAAATCCATTTAGCAAGTTCTCTTGCTGAAATTTTCAAAACTTCCTTCCATACAACAGAATCGGTTCATTCCCTTTCTATTTTTTCTGAAATTCCTTCTTATTATAGGTTTACATAAGTGAGAATGGACTTACCATGCAGCTGATTCCTCCAACTATGATCTAAGGGCAGAAATCTCCAATCGGATTTCCCTCTCTTCCCTTCTCCTCTTCTCTTCTCTTCTCTTCTCTTCTTCTTCTTCTTTCTTCTTTCTTCTTCTTGCTGTCCAAATTTGTGAAGGTGAGAAATTGAGTTTACAAAGGTTGGTGGAGGCATTATATAGCCCCACTAACTCCCTTAATGGCCCACTATCATAACCCTTCAATGACCCGCTAACTAAGTTATTATATAATACATTATAACATATGTATAAGTAAACCCTTAATACTTATACTATATGATTTCTAATTTCAGATTTATTCAATATACACCCATATTAAATTACAACTTCTAATTTCATAATTTCCTTATTTAACTTATTTTAATATACTCCACTACCTTATAATATATAATACTATATATATTTAGATATATAAGTGTATATGGTACCATATTACTTGTATTATTATATTATTAATACTTATAGGTACTCATCTTTAATTATAATTTTTCATTTCATAATTTTATTATTTAACTTATTTAATCATATTATACCCATAGGAATAGGTCCACATGTCTAAATTCCAAGAATAGGACCCATTTGGTCAAATCTGACCATTCTATCCAGTCAACAGGCCAGCCTGTCATGTCTAGAACTCTCCAGCCTGTTGAGCCAGATTTGTTATTCTTAAGTCTGTTTAGTCCATTTTTATTACTAACCCTTATGAAAGGTTAATAAATAGCTGTTGACCCACTTTTCTTGCTATTTTTGCCAATAGTGTTGGCAGAAGGCACAAGTACATGTTAGGTCATTCTTTCCCTCCTAGAACTCCACTGTTGCCAGCCAAGCTAGTGTTGGCCTCTCCAGCCTATTACTCTTTCCTGTTCACAGTCAATGTAAAGAGGTAAGATTTGGGGTGTCACATATCCAGACTGGTTCTCTTGGGTATATGTGAACCTAAAGCTGTCTCTGGCACTGGTCCAATTCAATAGTGGTCCATTGGCTCTGTCAATCAACAAATGTGGCAGCAGACCCTCTTCTTCTCCTGTGATAGCTATTTCAACCATCTAAAGTTTCTCATTCACCAAAATCCTTTAGAGAATCTGTGGGTATACTATGCCAATCTTCGCAAGAGATGAGCCTTGATTAAGGCTATTTAGGCCATTTGTGATGAATTCCAGCTTCTCTAGACGGCTTCTTGAAATCATTCTTGCCCCTCGATCAAACTTCAGCCCATTATCTTTGATTGTTCCATTACAACTGGTCTGGCACAATGCACACTAACCCTCAATCTTCTTGCTCTTCTTTCTCGATGATAAATCCTCTCTCCGTAGAATGGTTTAGGCTTCAATTCTTTGCTCGCATCTCTTGAAAGAACAAGAAAATATGCCTTTTTATGTCTACTGGCAGATGTAAGTACCACACCTCACTTTCTTTTCCCATTCGCTTTTTAGAAGGATCAAAGGGTTAACCGGCTACTTAAATTGGATCAACATAGTAGAATCGAGGGGGAATCTTCATCAAGATCCTTGATATGTTGATGATCTCATCATCCTTCCTTGCAAACTGAAGCCACCCTAACTCATAATGTACCCAATCAAACTCATCTTGGAAGAATATCTCAAATCTTGGTTGAATATAGGCCACCACTTCGTTGAACCAAGGTTCTAGACTTTTGCAAAATGGGAAATCCTCTCCTACCTATTAAGGGTAGGATAATATGCTACAATTGGCTCCTTGTTATATTCTTCTTGCTCAACTCCTTGGTATCCTAGTCCTTCTTTTCCTTTGGCTTCGACCACTATAGGGAACTTAGACACGCCCTGGAGATATTTGCCTAGCCCCATTCCTAGGAAGTACTACATTTTCTTCATCATACGACCCCACTGATGGGCTCCAGATGAACTCATAGTCTACTGGGGCATCTTTTTCAGCTATTCCCTTAGTGAGGAAAGCACAGGTCCCTTCTATCTCAAACCCACTTAGGCGGATCTCTCCTTCCTGTTCCCCTCCTCTCTTAATATTGGCTAGGGTATTGACTAAATCTGGATCTCCTGAAACTGTTATCACCCTTCCTTCGTGTAAGAACTTCACCTTCTGATGCAAGCTAGAAGATATTTCCTTGACCTAATGCAACCACAACCTTCTTACGAGCATATTAAAGGAAGTCTGGATATCGATCACTTGGAAATCAATGTCAAACTTTGTCGAGCCAATTTCTACACTTGTTGTAAGAACCCCCATAATTTCCCTATTAGTGTTGTTATAATCCCACACTATTTGGATTGATGGTCTCATCTTCTCTATATTGAGACAGATATTCAAGGCTGACCTTAATGGTAAAACATTCAAGGTAGACCCATTGTTAATAAAGACTTGCGATACAACTTTGTCATGGCACTCAACTATTATATGCAAAGCTTGATTGTGCTTAACCCCTTGGCTTGGTAGCTCAGAATTAGTAACATCAATGACTGTACTATATAGGTTTCTCCTACTATCTAGGAAAGTTGCATTGGGTTTGTTAGACCCGTGCCTTGACCAGGGCTAATTTGAACTGTTATGATAGGTCTCGGACCAAAGGTGGAAGGTACCGTCAGATTTTGGCTCGCAGCTGCCCATTACAGAAGGGGGAGAATGACCCCACATGCTCATGTATTTCTTTCCGATCCAACTGGAGGGGATTCAAACCTTCTGATCCTAGACAATAAATGACCCGACACCCCACGCTCAAATCCTGGCACGCACCAAAACTGTCAGACGGCCATGAACACAGCCTATAGTAACCATTAGTGCGAGACCAGCTAGTGGATAGAAAGCAATCAAGATAGCAACTTGTCTTGACCACCAAAAATATGCCATCAGAAACAACCTGGGCCTATTTTCGCTAACTATTTTCGTAGGCCATTTAGGCTGCTGGTTGGATTTTGATGCCTGTAGGTCCCACCACCCGCATCGTGGACAGCCCAAGATGATCCCAACTACTTCTCCACACCTTTCTTATGATATGTGCACCTTATGGACCAAAGCAGTTGGGTCCACATGCCCCGAAAGTTGGATTAACCTACTTTGACTGGATAGGGTTCAACCAAAAGGTCCCTAATGAGAGCCTTACTATATAAGTGGAAATGAGGAACCATTTCCTCATTTCTCACTTTACAAGAATATGGGAGAGGGAAAGAAGGAGAGAGGATGAAAAAGAAGAGGAAGAAGAAGGGAAGCTCACCCTAGTGCCGATTTCCATCCTAGTTGCTGGAATCCCTACCTGAGGTAAGTGCTACCTCTCCTTCCATTCTCTCTCTCTTCATTTTAAGCTAGGGCAAGCCAGGTATAGGAGGAATCTTTGCCCACAAACCCTCTTGAGCTCGGGGATTTCATATTTCACCTCCTTAGTGCTGTTGTCGAGTTCAAATCAAGTTCGGTGAGCCCCGCAACAAGATTGACCAGATGACCACCTAGGGTTTCAATTATTCGATCGACATATCTCTAAAATGTCTCAGTGGAATTGGGATTTTAATGGCTTAAAATGATGCTAAGAACATCCCCCACAAACTCCATATAGCAAATTCGGGTAATCTGGCCCGAGTCAGAAAGCCCCAAATCTCATAAGTAGTTTCTATAGTGGTAGTGGAAACAAGCCACCGGAAACACTAGGTCTATTTTTGGCGACATGAGAAGTCTTAGGACCTCTCTGTTACACCCACCAGAAACAACACTGATATTTTTGGTGGACAGTGACTATTTCCTATGATAGTACTGTCACTGTGGGAAGATCTGTACCCATTGGGGTGACCCCTATGGGCCCCTCTTGATATTCTTGAAATGTATTGATGTTTGGTTACCTTTATGCCCAGGATAGTGATGTGCATGTACCCTGAGGTTAGAATTGAATTGAACACTTGGTGGCCATACTTAGAAGCCAATCTATTTGAACTTAAACAAGGTGAGGGATGGTTGACTTTTACTTTTGGGAATATTTAATCATTTTAGAATTGCTCACATGTATAGATTTTACATGATTATTTATATTACTCAAATGATGATGATGTTCTATTACATGTTACATTTTGATGGAAATGATATGAAATGTATATGGATATGTGTGGCGGGATCCAATGTGGCCAAGGTGGTATCGGTACTACGATTGCTGCGATTGTTGTATATATAAGATGGAATCCGGTGTGGCCGATGTGATACCGGTACTGTGATGCCATATGTTTGCTGTATTCATGCATTGATTATATGCATTAGAGTTAGTTATAGTTACGGATTACACTTTGTGACTGATGTGTTCCTGATATCGTGTACTCTGGGACTGCATCTGAAAATGGATATGCTTCGAGGCCGATGAGAATCTAGGTGTTGCCTAGTCCATACCCAACTATTGATACATGCTAGACTAGGTAGACAGTCACGGGTTACACTTTGTGACTATTGTGTTCCCAATATTGTGTACCTCAGGACTGTACTTGGAGATGGGTTACACTTTGTGGCTGATGGTGATCTCGGTATCATGTAATTCATACTAACTGTATCATTATGATGGCATGTAGAATATTTATGGTTAGGTATCATTCTCTATGTTATGTCACCTTTTCAATATGGGGTAAGGTGTTGGATAATCCAATGGTGATATGTTCAATGGGTCTTTCTGGAATACCTCACCCACAGTACGATGCGATTGTTACCGGAGGCGGGAACTTATCCGGTGTGGCCGATGGTGATATTGTTGCTGTGACTGCCAAAAGGAGGTTATCAAGGGTTTGCTGGGTGATCGATGGATGCATACTGGGATCGCCAGGCTCCTAATCATGGCTAGGGTTTGTATTGTTGTGTAGTCGATGGTAGTTTCGAGACCAGGGATATAGCTTAATGTGCCGCAATAGCATTACCAGACTTAGTTGTATTATTAGGTGGATAATAAATAAATGAATTGCATCACGAGCATCATGGACTATGTGTTTAATTTTTATAACCATGCATCATGAATTATTTATACAACTACCTTTGCTTAGTTGTGCATGAACCCCCACCCCTTACTGAGTGAGTTGAAAAGCTCACCCCTCGTGTATGCCCCCTTTTAGATGATGATGCAAATACCATTGTACCTATGGCATGTGTGACCCATTATCCTCCGGGCTAGAGTATAGTGTGAGCAACTAGTGGATACAAGAAGCGGAGGAGCGCAACCAAGACTGTGCTTGAGACCACTATGCTTACACCGCACTCTGAGGCGCACGGTGCACTTTTAGTAATTTTGACACCGAATGATACTATGGGTATTCTTTTGGACTTATATATTAAGTCGTGAGTAATTGTAAACGGATAAACTTGGTTATGGATAGTTATGTTATGATTTCGTTATTATACTTTAATTCCACTGCTATTTGTTGGTTTGTGTTGTGAGATTGTGAATCATTATGGTACTACTATCAAAGATCCAGGTAGGTTTGTAAGACAAGCGTCTTACACCACCGGTATACCTACATGATAAACTGGGTCTACTGGAAGTGGGGTGTGACAGCTTGGCATCAGAGCGTGATGCTCTACCTTAACTCACAATCTCAGTCGAACAATGATTGGGGATACTATTGAAAATAAAAATTTCAAAGACAATAGTAATAGGATTGTACAACTAGGAGACAAGTATAGGTGTCAAAGCTGTTTCATTATATAAAGAACTTGAATACATAAGCTTACACCATTTCCATAAAATAAAATAACAGAAAGCAGGAAAATCCTAACTAGCCTAAATACCTGGGAATTCATGAACTGATATAAATAAAGACAAGGAAATAAATTACAACCTAACACATGAAAACATCAAACTTGAAGCAAAAGCTAGCTATGCCGGAAAGCATAAACTGTAAACCCTAAATACTACCGTGGCAACATAAGCCACTACTGCTGCTACTGATTATGCTCTTGGACCTGTCCCTGGTTTTGGGTTTGACTCTGTGCTTCTAGAGGTGGCATCGAAATGGCAAGGTGGAAGACCATCGCCTGCATCTTTGCCTCAATGGAGGCCACCCTAGTATCCACGAGACAGTAGTCCATGTCCATGCTCTCAAGTCTGTTGTCCATCATCCTCAACAAATTTGAGGTGGTGTCTAAGCGGGCCATCATGTTATTGAGACAATAAGGCCTTGCACCCCCTAGTGCTTGAGAAGAGGAGGCAACAATGGAGCCCATAGCCTGTGGGTTAAGTGGTGGAACACCACCAGCACCAACAGCTCCACCAGCACCTCCACCAGCACCACCACCAACACCACCAGCACCCCCACCAGCACCATCATCACCTCCACCCTCCACCTTCATTGGCTATTCTCCCTCAGCCTTATCGGGAGAGACCTCACCCACATCTAGTGTCATCTTCTTTAAGGAATCCTGGTTAAAGTTGATCACATCATTGCCTAGATACTCCTCACCCTCCAAGTTCACCCCAAAGCAGAGGAACACATCAGTCAGAATCCTTCCCTAGAATAGATTTTTAGCTTTGCAAACCCCTCCCTTGGACCTTGTCACCATAGTCTACATCAGTAGGTAGGGAAGGCGAACCTACACCCCCATGTACACATAGTACATACATAGGCATGCAGCATGGACACCTGGTCATAGTGGCCACAAGTAGGAAGGATATTGAGCTAAATTGCCATGTAGATGACCTTTGGGGTGGCTCGATAAGTAACAGTATGGTCCCACCCAAATCCTACCTTGGTGAGCATGTTGTTCATTTCTTGCTGCACCCTAGCATTCTGGAATTCATGGGCTGGAGTCTTGGGAGGGCAATAGACCAGCTCTCCTACATTGGAGACCATCAAGATGTTCGCCGGCTGCTTCATATCGAAGGAGATTTTGACCCCCTTCACATAGGAGGTGATCCTCATCTCTTCCGTATCGCAGTTCACACATTGGAGGTTGTAGTAGAACAACCTCACCAGCCGCGGGTAGTGCCTCGTGTTGGGTTTCAGAATATGATACCATTCAATGGCCTTAAAGCATTGGCAGAGGTGGAATAGTCAAAAATCTCAAGTCCACATGTACTTCCCGGGATCCACATTTCGATACTCAAAGCTTTCCCAATGGTCCTGTTCATCCACAGAGTGGAACAGTTGTTGGTCATACTATTCTTCTTCAGGAATGGCCGGTTGTTCTTATGCGGCGGCATGACAAGTGTGAACACGATGACCGGACATGGTTTCAATGAGATTCCTAAGGTTTTAGAGAATAAAACCTAGGTTAGAAGAGTGAGACAAATCTCACAGAGAAGAATGCAAAAACCTAGGTCAGAGAAGGAGAACTCACCTTGGATGCATAGGCAACTCTAATCGGTCGTAAAATTACAAGAGAAAGGTGGGGAATGGGTTAAAGAACCTCACTTGGCCGTTTGCTCTCTTTTTCCACAAGTTAGAATAAGGTTTTATGAAAGAAAATCCAAACCCGAGCCTATATATAACAGTTTTAGGTCCACCGAAAGCAACCCACCAGAAATACTGGACCTGAATCTGGTGAGTATTTTCGGTGAGCAAAAAATTTCAAATTAGCTCTCTATTTTGGAGTCATATTTCTAGTGAACCAACCCATTTTTTCGGTGAAAACCCCCTAATTCCGGTGAACATTTTGAGCATGAATTTTTTTATTTTATATTATTATATTTGCTTCCTTAATTAGGGATTTCCTCCCTAATATGCATGCAATCATATTCCAATACTTGGTGGACCCTGCTTATGCATGCTCTAACCCTAAATTCCTTTTTTCGTATGCATGTGGGACCTACTATGTTTGCATGTGTACCTATGACATGCAACCTTGTACATGCATGTGAACTAATCGGATTCCTCCACAAGGATCATGTCACGTCAGAACACATGGTCCCGATCCCGATCTCGATCATGTACATAGAACTGGGGTAGACCACGAAATGCACCATCGGCTCCACCGATACTTACTGCTCATGATGTTTCCTCCATCATAAATAATATGATGAGGGAGGTTGAAGAGAGATAGAATCAATTCATGGCCGAGATTGATAATCGGATCCAAAATGCATTGGAAGCCCAGAATGAACCACCTGCACCCCCTACTCCACCGGTACCCTCCTTGGTGCTCGTCGGCTCGGCCACTCTCCAAATTTTTGGTGGCCCAACGGCAAGTGCATGCAGAATTGCAAGTACATGCACAATTGCAAGTACATACATAATTACAAGTACATGCACAAGGCCAAGTACATGGGCAAGTACAAGATCGAGCACCAGAACAAGCCTGAGTACATGTAGAGGGTTGGACCCATCTGACCAAGATGATGGAGAAGTTTCAGAGGTTTAGGGCCCCATGCTTCTCAAAGGTGGGTCAAGATCCATTGTTTCCATCAAGGTGGATTGGTGGCATGGAGAAAGTGTTTAGGTTGATGGGCTGCATTGATGGACAAAAAATCTTATGTGCAGGCTCCCAACTACAAAATGAAGCTGATGATTGGTGGAGTGCTACGGAGCCCATTCTGAGGGTGAATAGTCCAAACCCTACTTGGGAGCACTTCGAGGGGACCTTCTTTGAGAACTATTTTCTGAAAAGCTTCCAAGATAGGGGAGAGAGTGAGCTCTCCCAATTGGTACAGGTAACCCGATCTGTGCTTGAGTATTAGCAATGCTTTGAGGAGCTATTCCATTTTTCTCCTAAGCATCTCAGAGGTGATAGGGCCAAGGCCAAGAAGTTTGAGAAAGGGTTGAGACAAGGTATTGGGTCAACCGTAGTTGGGTTGAAGCTGCAGACATATGCCGAGGTGGCCCAAGTGGTCAAATCTATTGAAGACGGGCATAGAGATAACTTCTCGGCCCAGCAGGGAACGAGAAAGAGTATGGGGGCTACTGACTCCAGGGGAGGTAGCAAACCCTTCAAAGTGCCTTATATCAACCTAACTCCGGTTCAGTTTAGAAGACCAAAGGTTAGCTAGACTTCTCAGTCCTCCAGCTTTAGTGGTGTGTCACAGTCTGTGGGGTCGAGCCCAAGGTGTTTCCATTGCAACCAGCTAGGCCCCCTAGCTAGGACATGTCCCCATGGGAGGCCAGGTGATGCACCTTACACCTTACCACCTAAGCCCCAACATACCTACGTAGCCTACAAACCAGCATAGCCCCCATAGGGTAGAGACCACAGGAAAGGGTGTTTGCCATGACTGCTGAAGATGCAGAGGTTGTACCCAGTGTAGTGACAGGTACTTTATTAATATCATTATTACCTACACATGTGTTACTTGATTCAGGAGCCTCTCATTTGTTTGTGTCACTGGCATTTGCAAAGGAGATGGGAATCCCACCCAAGAGTTTGACTCAGTATTTGGCAGTGAGTACCCCCACAAGGAGTGTGGTGTGTCTGACCCATGTCTATGAGCCTTGTCCGGTGACCATTAGTGGACACGATTTGAATGCTCACTTGATCAAGTTGGAGATGACCAACTTTTATGTGATTCTAAGGATGGACTGGTTGTCCACATACATAGCTAGTGTGCTATGTGCAGAGAAGATGATTATTTTCAGACCTCGTGACGAGGGTGAGTTCATCTTTCAAGGAGATAAGCCCAAGAAACCCAAGAAGGTTATCATATTAGCCCTCCAGATGGAGAAACTACTGGATAAAGGATGTCAAGGTTACTTAGCATGTGTGATGAATACTGAGATAGAGGTTAGACCATTGACCGAGCTAAAGGTGGTGAGGGAATTTTTTTTATGTATTTCTAGATGACTTGATAGGTTTGACCCCGGACCGAGAGATAGAATTTTTTTATAGATCTACTCCCTGGCTCGACACCAGTGTTAAAAGCCCCTTACCGCATGGCTTCCACAGAGTTAAAAGAATTGTAGGTGCAACTTGAGAATCTTCTGAAGAAGGGATTAATTAGAACTAGTGTGTCTCTATAGGGAGCACCAGTACTATTTGTTAAGAAGAAGGACGAAAGTATGAGGCTATGCATTGATTACCGGGAGCTTAACAAGCTAACCACCAAGAACCGATATCCCTTGCCAAGGATAGATGATTTTTTTAATCAGTTGCATGGTACCAAGTTATTCTCTAAGATTGACCTTCGATCAGGATACCACCAGCTCAGGATCAAGGATAGTGATGTCAACAAGATAGCTTTCAAATCAAGGTATGGACATTATGAGTTCTTGGTGATGTTGTTTGGGTTCACTAATGCACCGGCTATATTTATGGATTTGATGGACTAGCTATTCCAGGATGTCTTAGATAAGTTTGTGATCATGTTCATTGATGACATCTTGGTATCCTCCAAGAGTGTAGAGGAACATGTTATTCACCCGAGGTTTGTACTGCAACGTCTGTGAGAGAAGCAACTCTACACCAAGTTCAGCAAGTGTGAATTCTGGCTATCACAAGTGGCATTCCTAGGCCACATTGTCTCAGACAAGGGTATAAAAGTTGACCCAAGCATGGTGAAGGCAGTTCTAGAATAGGAGACCCCAAAAAATGTGGGAGATATACGTAGTTTTCTAGGATTGGCTGGATACTACAGGAGGTTCATTTGAGAACCCTCACATTGCGACCCTAGTGATCTGACTCACACGAAAGGGTGTGAAATTTGAGTTGTCTGATGCTTGTGAAAAGAGCTTCAAGGAGCTAAGGCAAAGGTTGGTAACAGTCCCAGTTTTGACTATTTCGACAAGTATAGGTGGTATAGTTATGTATAATGATGCCCCCAAGCTGGGATTGAGTTGTGTATTGATGTAACATGGGAAGGTCATTACTTATGCATCTCACCAGTTGAAGGATTATAAGAAGAATTACCCGACTCATGATTTGGAGTTGGCGATAGTGGTTTTTACATTGAAAATTTGGAGACATTACTTGTATGGTGAGAAGAGTGAGATTTACAGCGACCACAAGAGCCTCAAGTACTTCTTCACCCAAAAGGAGCTCAACATGAGACAGAGGCATTGGTTAAAATTGATGAAGGACTATGACTGTACCCTCCACTATCACCCAGGAAAGGCCATTGTGGTAGCTAATGCATTTAGCTAAATATCCCAGTCACTGACTCTTACATCACTGACCGCTAATGAGCATCTCATAGAGGAGGCCTATAAACTAGATTTGGAGCTACTAGTGGAAGGTATCACCTTGTCACTATTAGCATTAGTGGTACAACCTAGTCTAGTGGATAGAATCACTACAGCTCAGGGTACTGATGTAGAGTTGCAGAAACTGATAACAGAGTGCAAGGAAGGAGCCCAGAAAGACCCGGATTTCTCTGTGACTGAAGGAGGGATTCTCAAATTCAAGAGAAGGTTGTGCGTGCCTAGTGATGGTGATTTGAGAGATTCAATTTTGAGAGAGGCACACAGCTCTCCATATTCCATTCACCCCGGCAACACCAAAATGTATAAGGACCTCAAGGGCTCCTACTGGTGGAAAGGAATGAAGAATGTTGTGGCCACACATGTGTTTAGATGCCTCATATGCCAGAAAATTAATGCTGAAAGACAAAGGCCCCATGGTTTATAATGAATACTACCATAGACTTCATCACAGGCTTACCCTACACTCAAAAGAGTATGGATGCCATTTGGGTGGTTGTGGACCGCTTGACCAAGGTAGCTCACTTCATCCCAAGCAAGGTCACATTTTCTATGGACAAGTATTCAAGTTGTATATTGACAACATCATTTAGCTACATGGTGTACCAACCAACATTATTTCTGATCGAGATCCCAAATTCACTTCCAAGTTCTGGACATGTGTGCAGAAAGCTATGGGAATGCAGCTGAGTTTTAGTACAGCATTTCACCCATAGACTGATGGTCAGTCTGAGAGGACCCTCCACACCATGGACGACTTACTTCGAGCATGTGCCATGGATATGATTTACAGTGGAGATGAGCACCTTTCGCTTATTAAGTTTTTCTACAACAACAGTTATTAGGGCACCATTAGAATGTTCCCATTTGAAGCATAGTATGGTAGGAAGTGCCAGACTCCACTATTGGGATGAGGTTGGTGGCGGCATATTCTGGGTCCAAACTTGATATAGGCTACTACTGAGAAAGTAGGAGTAATCAGAGAGAGAATTAAAGCAGATCAGTCTAGACAGAAATAAAATGTTAGAAGAAAGCATCTGGAATTTGGAGTTGGAGACAAGGTATTTTTTCGGATCTCCCCAGTTAAAGGGGTAATTCGGTTCGGCAAGAAGGGCAAACTAACTACTAGATTTATGGAACCTTATAATGTACTAGAGAGGATTGGGTTGGTGGCTTACAGGATAGCTTTACCACCAGAATCGGAAGGTATAAATGATGTCTTCCACATATCCATGTGAGAGCCTTTCCATATAAATGGAAATGAGGAACCATTTCTTCATTTCTCACTTGTACAAGAACGTGGGAGAGGGAAAGAAGGAGAAAAAGGAAGAAGAAGAAGAGGTAGAAGGAGGAGGGAAGCTCACCTTGGTGTTGGTTGCTCGCCTAGTTACCGGAATCCCTGCCAGAGGTAAGTGCTACCTCTCCTACCACAGAGCTCTTCATTTTAAGCTAGAGCAAGCTAGGTATAGAAAGAATCTTGGCCCACAAACCTTCTTGAGCTCGGGGATTTCGTATTTCACCTCCCCAGTTCTATTGTTGAGCTCAAACCAAGTCCGGTGAGCTCCAGCAACAGGATTGACTGATTGACCGGTTGACCAGTTGACCAATTGGCCACCTAGGGTTTTCGATCGTTCGATCGACGTATCTCCCAAATGGCTCCATGGAATCAGGATTTTAATGGCTCAAACTCCACAGAGCAAATCTCAGTGATTGGGCCTGAGAAATGCCCTAAATCTCACGGGCAGTTTCTGTGCTACCAGAAGAAACAAGACACCATAAACACTGGGTCTATTTTTGGTCACATGAGAAGTCTTAGGACCTCTCTGTTACACCCATCAAAAAAGCACTGACATTTTTGGTGGACAGTGACTTTCTGGTGACAAAACTATCACTGTGGGACTTTATCTGTACCCTTTTTGGGGTGACCCCTGTGGTCCCCTCCTAATATTCCTGACACATATTGATGTTCAGTTACTTTTGTTCCTAGGACAATGATGTGCACGTACCCCGAGGTCAGAATTGAATTGAACACTCGATGGCCATACTTAGAACCCAATCTATTTGAACTTAGACAAGGTGAGGGATGGTTGACTTTTACTTTTTGGGAATTTTTAATCATTTTAGAATTGCTCAAATGTATAGATTTTGCATGATTATTTATATCTCTCAAATGATGACGATGTTCTATTATATGTTACATTTTGATGGAAATGATATGAAATGTATATGGATATGTGTGGCGGGATCCAGTGTGGCTGAGGTGGTACCGATATTGTGATTGTCGTATGTTTGTTGCATTCATACATTGATTATGTGCATTAGAGTTAGTTGTAGTCATAAATTACACTTTATGGTTAATGTGTTCCAGGTATCAGGTACTCCAGGACTGCATTTGGAAATGGATATGCTTTCATGGCTAATGAAAATTCTGGTGTTGCATAGTCCATACTCAACTGTTTATACGTGCTAGACTAGGTAAACAGTCGCATGATACACTTTATGGCCGATATGTTCCCAGTATCGTGTACCCTAGGACTGTACTTTACACTTTTTGGCCGATGGTGATCTTGGTATCTTGTAATCCATACTAACTGTATCATTATAAAGGCATGTAGAATATTTGTGGTTAGGTATCATTCCCTATGCTATGTCCCCTTGCCAAAAGGGGGTAAGGTGTTGGATAACCCAATGGTGGTATGTTCTATGAGCCTTTCCAGAATGCCACACATGCAGTACGATGTGATTGTTGCCGGAGGTGGGAACTTATCCAACGTGGCCACTGGTGATATAGGTGTTGTGATTGCTAGGAGGGGGTTATTAGGGTATTGCTGGGTGACCAATGGATGCATACTTGGATCAACAGGCTCCTAATCACAGTTATGGTTTGTATCGTTGTGTAATCGATGGCGCTTCTAAGACCAGGGATACAGCCTAATGTGTCATAGTAGCATTTTCTAGACTTTGTTGTATTGTTAGGTGGTGTGAGGGTAGCGGTCGAAAGATGAGATATCTCTCTTTGCCTTTTAGGGGGAAAAGGACTTGCATCTATTTCGTCCTCCCTCCTATCTTTCTCTTTTATGAGGGAGGGGTGTGTCATGTGTGCTTTTACTTGTGGGCCCAGCACCACGGTACTTCCACTCAGAGATACGTAGAGGCCTATTTCGTAAGAGTGTAAAGTTTACCATTCGAGATGGGGATTTGATGATGGTCCAATAAGGGGATCAAAATCATGCAAAAGGGATTTGGAGTCGCCATTTAGGATTATAGGCCTAGGACCCTAGAGTGGGCCTAATTCTTGAGAAAAGGGCCCGATAATTGGTTTGGTCTAGAGATTTAGGGTCAGTGTCAGGTTACAGAATTGGAAAGGTGTTAGGCACCCAATCTGTCCGATTCAATCGATCTTGCTGCTAGATGCTTAAGAATCAACATTTTCCATGATTATTCCTATTTTGCATGTATGGCTAAGTTATCACACATATGTACATTTACTGAATTTAAAAGATTATATATACTAAAACAATGTCAATATAAAGTCTACATTATGTGAATTTGGGTAAGAAATTATACCTGAGCTTGACCCCTGTTTTGGGTCAAGAGGGGTGGATCCCTTGGTTGATGCTAGTACGAAATAGTTTCTGGATTCTCCTGGCTCAAGGAAAGATGGTCTTGACCTCCAACTTCCTTTCTCGAGAGATGCCGACTGTGATGATATTCGGACAAAGTTTCGGCTAGGAACGGTTACTTTCAAATTTGAATTTGGATTGAGCTTCAACTAGGGAAGGCTATTTCAGGATTTGGATTGGGACAGGGCTTCGATTAGGGAAGGCTATTTCCAAGCTTAGGATGAAGTGGCACTCTGTTAGAGCTTCCGCTGGGTAGTCTATGGGTGGGCTAGGCTGAGGTGACATTTTGACAGAGCTTCTGCTGGGAATGGCTATTTCTAGAAAGATTCTATGGGCACTCGGGCAGAGCTTTCGCTAGGAACGGATTTTTGGAAAGAAATGGATTGACATAAAAATGGATTGAAGATCCCCAAAGCCCCAAGAACACTTTGAAGATCCGAACAGAACTCCGGATCTTGACAAAGATCTCTTCATAGCCCCGAAGAACCTCAAGGGGGAGGGATTTCTACTTTTGGTAAAAACCAAGAACACTCAAAGGAAGGAAGCTTAGAACATACTATTTTGGGAAAAAAATGGATTGAACTAACCATATTCAGATTCGGCTCATGACTGGACCTAATTGAACCATCAATTAGTAGAACCAATGAACTAGTGATTGAACCATCAGTTGCACTTGTGTTGCCATCAATTTCAATATGTAATGTGCTACTCAACACATTGATAACAACCACATTAACCACTCTTATTGTGTTTTAGTTGAAAAATCACTTATGTCAAATAGCAGCAGAAGAAGATACACCTCAATATACAGCATAAAACTTTCTGTCATTTCAAACATAAGTAAGTTTCTCAACACGAATCTATGTGAGATATTAACATGGAAATATTGACATATTATTAAATAACACTGTTGTCATTTCATGTTGGTCTTTAACTGTGATATTAACCTTTATTGTGGTAAATTACCTTTGATCTGAGGTTAATATCTAACCATGGCTTTATACCTATAAACTGTGGCAGATATTACCTTTGAACTATGGCAAAATTATTGTCTTTGAACTGTGGCAAGCATTGCTTTTCAAACTATGGCAAAAATATTACCTTAAAACTGTGGTAAAAATATTACTTTTAACTAAGGCAATTACTACCTATAAACCATGCTCAAATGAAGTCATAAAGCAATCAACAAAGAAACTGATGATAGAATAGTGTTGTATAAAATAAATGTTAACATTGAATGAATAACATAATTATATAATCTATCAAACTATGCCCAAAACATAAGAGCTAAATTTTCAAAGCATAAACAAGTAATCAATAAGAAGCAAAGCTCTCACTAACTAAACATTTCAAAAACTCAATAATACTCATGTTAGAAACATGATCTTTCAACACTCTCACTGGAAAAACATTAGTAAGAGGCATGCCAACATCCTGTCAGTGACTAAGAATTGTAACTGAAACTGTATACCTATCCTTTATGACAGAGATTCACAGATCCTCTTATTTCTTGCATTAACTGTGAAAAGTACACCAACTTTTAAAAATTCAATCACCTTTGGGTAAAAGAACTCCTAAGTCAGTGTCATTTTCTAACATGTGATGGTATCACCTTTGAAAAAAATGTTATCTTTACTGTCAAGAAATACACAATTAAATTGAATGTCCACAAACTTTGATGATATTACCTTTGAGAAATACCACTTTTACTGTTGAGAAAGACACAATTGAATTGAATGTACCACTTTGGTGGATTTCACTCAATCCTGTCATGTTTTTCTCATTGGAGATATATCTATGTATAGGAACATACATTTAAACATGTCACTAGGATATAAAAACCATACAAGAGTCACTAACTACATTCCTATCCATTGGGCTAAGAATGCATTGCTTCTCTTGTAAATCCACATTTACTGTGAAAAGAACAATAATTTTTGAGATCCCCTCACCTTTGAGCTTAGAGAAACTTCTAGGTTACTATCATTTTCTTTAACTTGGGTGATATCACCTTTGGACAAATGTCACCAACTTTTCTACCCTAGAGAAAACTATGGAAGAATAAGATGTGTCACTTTGGTGGATTCCACCCCTCTTTCATAGTTCTTAAAATTTTTCTATGCAGCTAAGCATGTGCGGAAGGTTACATAAAGTTTAATTCGAACATCATCTATTCATCATAGGGTGTTCCAAATATGATATGGCACAAAATATCATTAATTTTCTACTTACATCAGTCATAATTGACTTTTCAATATCATGGTAATGATAAACCAGTGGATGGATAAACATAAATATATGTGTGAGAACACACACTTGAAGTGTTGTTTGTACAACCATTGACAAATATATGGTATAAAGTTGTTGCCGAACTAAAAATTAGAATAAAAAATATTCTCAGAACAAAATCAGGACAACAAATATGACCCAGAATAATTTCAAAGCCGATATGAAAATAAAACAGAACACCACAACTGTTCCAGGATAGTTCTGAAACAAAAAACTGGGTCCTAAACATTTGTAGAACAAATTTTCATTCTATTCCATTTTATCTTGCATTAAAGGCATTCTAGAATGTTGAATTTCATTCTCCCACTAATCAAACCATATAAAACATTTCAGAGTACACAATTCCATCCTCCCACTGATTTGACTATTCAAATATTAATCCACAACATCTCAATTACATGATAAAATGACATCATGATGATAAATGGCATTTTATTATTCACAAGGTCTTGGGACTAAGATTCTAAAACTTGCAAATGATCATGGGATTGGTCAAGGCTGATACCGTTCTGATACCGATCGATAATGATGATTCTGTTTCCATTGAACCATGTTTGGGACTCTTGATAGAATTGGTTCAAATTTCAAAAACCCATTAGGCATTACTTGAAAACTCCTTATTATCAAATAAAATCCTTTTAAAACACTTTTAAAGATAGAAACTCAGTTCTATCCCTTCCTTATAATATCATCAAACATACTTGGGTTTAAAAAAAAAAAAAAGTCTACAAGAGCTTAATAAAAACAAACCACTTGGGGTTGAAAACATGGCCCTTTAGATGACCAATAACATAGTCATTTTTCAAAACATTGATCAATGCCTTCTTGTATCAATGATAAAAAATAAATATAATATAAAATTTCAAATAAACATGTCATATAATAAATTAGATCATTAAATGTGGCCCGAAACAAGGAATCAAAAAAAAAAAAAGAATTTAAATTTGGCTTTAAAACAACCCTTAAAATGGCATTTAAAGTAGTTTAAATAAAAACCCAAAAGGAACCAGAAACCAAACAAGTCTTCAAGGTTTTTTTTTTTT